>NW_021399987.1:0-736 GCF_001605985.2 Dendrobium catenatum | reverse complement strand
GGATGAGAGGAACAGAGTATTATAGGAGTTGAAGAGACATCTGCTGAGAGCACAACAGATTATGAAGAAACAAGCTGATGGGTATAAGAAGGACGTCTAGTTCAAAATAAGAGAGAGGGTGTTCTTGAAGCTCTGTCCCTACAGACAGAAGACAGTAGCTAAGAGGAGGAATAAAAAGCTTGTTCCAATATACTTTAGACCTTATGAAGTGTTGCAAAAGATTGGAGCAGTAGCATATCGACTGAAACTATCACCAACGACGACAATACATTCTGTTTTCTATGTATCCCAATTGAGAAGGGCAATTGGAGAATATGCAACCAGCTCGGAGTTACAATTGACACTCATGGACGACATAGATGTGATATTGGAACCCTTAGAGCTGATGGGGGTTCGCAAGAGAGAAAATGGGGCTAAAGAACTATTAATCAAGTGGAAAAGTCTTCCGAACTACGAGGCCACGTAGGAACCATATTAGAGGATGGAACACCATTCTCAAATTTTCACCTTGAGGATAAGGTGATTCTTTGCAAGGGTGGTAATGTTAGACCGGTCCCTAGTGGATGAATTTAGATCATAAAATTTATAAATTATTAGAGGTTATATGAGTCATTACAAGCCATTAAAAAGTCAATAAATACTTTATATTCAAAGCATTAGAACACTGAAAATATTAAAGACGAGCTTTAACATATTTTCTCTCCTCAAAAAAACAATTTGGAGTTATAAGCAAACT
>NW_021399986.1:0-223 GCF_001605985.2 Dendrobium catenatum | reverse complement strand
TAATGAAAATGAGTTTACTTGTTATTCATTCTATGTTTGGATAATTCTCTTATTTTAGATTGATGATATAAAATGTATGTTGAGTAATAATGAGGACTCTTATTCTATAAACTATGTAATCCAGTCATTTAATCATCGCAATCCACATGGCCCAATCTCTCATCGCCATGTGGAAAGCACCCGCAGAGTCAGCCACTGGCTAACTATGTAATAAATCCCTTTT
>NW_021399985.1:0-788 GCF_001605985.2 Dendrobium catenatum | reverse complement strand
CTCTACGTCAGGTCAGAGGACGTAATAATTGTTCCACCAAATGTATCATGAAATGCTAATTTTTAATTATTTTTTATAATATAAAAAGACAAAAAAAAAGTTTTTTTAATAATTCCAATTCGCACGGCGAAAGCATTGGCGGCCGGCTTCAAGAGTGGAAGTTGACCGGAAAACGCCCGACTAACAAAAAATAATATGATTGATGTATGACCGTTGGATCAGATTAATTTTGGAAAATAAATTATACATGTATCATGATTAAAATTTTGATTCAAATAATTATTTATGATTTTAAATTATTTTAAAATGAGTATTAACACTAATTTTAATATCATATTTTAGTGAGAATATCACGATAATTTTTTTTATTTTGCTTTAAGATTTGTGCAAATAGATGATAAAAGGTTCGAATTATTGCAAATTTAGAGCTTAAAATTCAATTGTAAGGGCTTAGGATTGCTTCCTATAAATTTTAAATGTAATGGTGGTGTGTGTAAATATGTAGAATCTTGTTAGAGTAATCTTAAATTTGGGTTTAAATTTGATTAATTAATTAAATTTGAATTATTATTTTAATGATTATAAAAAAAGAAAAGTTGTATTTAATGAAAAATTAGGAAAGATAATTTTTTCATTCATGATTATGGTTCGAGTCGTAAACTTTAAGATTTATCATTCATCATTATAAAAAAAATTAAAAAATTTTTTTATTAACTTATTACTAAAATATTTAAGTTTGAAGAGAAAATAATAAAAATACTTCTAAATATTTAAGATGTACAAAAAAG
>NW_021399984.1:0-1643 GCF_001605985.2 Dendrobium catenatum | reverse complement strand
CTGTTCTAGCTGCTCGACCGAATGTTTTTGAAGAAATCTAGAAACCTAATGCTGTTCCAGGTGTTGTTCCTGGTGCTATTCCAGGTTTGATTCAGAATCAAATTCCAAAGCAAATTCCTATTTTGGGAATTTCTATTCCTGTTGAAAAAGATAAGCCTTTGGTTGATAATCTGAAGATAGATGACAAATATAAAGATGTAGCTGGTGCTTCTTTAGAAAGCCTGGAAGATGGAGAGATTATGGATAACTTGGTAATCAAAGTTATGGATTTATCTCAGGATGTAAACGGAATTACTTTAAGTAAGAATATGAAATCTTCTCAACATATTATTTTGAGTAAAAATATGTTTGATATTCTTAACAAAGGTTATGAGGATGCTAACAATGTTGATAATGTTATGAGTAATAACATAGATGATAATATTATTATGTCATCTCTTAAACCGAAAGATATTGATTTAACTGTTGGAAAAGTTAAAGTGGATAATAATTCGGTCAAAATGAAATTGGGAAAAGAGCTTAAGACTCTTGGGCCAATTAAACCATTGACTAGAAACAGCAGATTGGAGATGGGAAATAAAGACAAGAAGAATGGGGCTAGTCCCCCTTCTAATCAATGAATTCCATTGTCTTTTCGAATTGTAAAGGAGCAAGGAAATTTAATGCTTCTCTATATCTCAAAGAATTTGTTAAACAAAATGATGTGGGGTTTATTATTTTGTTAGAAACCAAAGTTTCTTCCATGAATAGAAAAGATATCAATACTCTTATTGGTATGGATTGGAATTTTTTTCATTACCCTTTGGAGGGTCTTTCAGGAGGGATTTTAATTATTTGGAATATAAAGTTTGCTTCTTTTAATACCTTGTTCTCTTCCTATCATTGTGTTATTGGTGACCTAGAAATCCATAATAAAGGGACTTGGAGGATTTCTACTGTTTATGCTAACAAAGATTCCTATAAAAGGCGGGACCTTTGGAATCAATTGGAGAATTATATGATTCTTGATATACCTTCTGTGGTGGGAGGTGATTTTAATTTCCTTTTAACCAAAGGTGATAAGAAAGGTGGTAGAAAATTTGAATTCTCACAAGGCTCAAAGGAAATGAAAAGGTTTTTTACTAACCATGATTATCATGATTTGAATTTTACTAGACCAAGATATACTTGGTGTAATAACAAATCAGGTGGAGCTCAGATTCTAGAGAGACTAGATAGATGCTTTGCTAATTCATCTGCTCTTGAGTCTAATCCTTTATTGGTGGTTCATCATCTCCCTCGAATAGCTTCAGATCACTATCCCATTATGTTGAAATTATGGGAAAATCAACCAAAACCAAATAGCTACATCAAATTTGAAGATAATTGGGCTTCTCACTATGCTTCGATTGAAATTGTTCAAAGAGATTGTAACAGGAATATTGCAAATCATCACTCAGATAGGCTTGATATCAAATTTAAAAGAGTTTTGAAAGCTCTCTTCTACTGGAGTAAATCAAAGCTGAAGGACCTCAATCATATGAAATAGATCTTATCAGAGAGATACTAGATCTACAAATGGAGGAGTTTTTGGTTGGTAGCTTACCTGAAGGGAAAATATTGATCATAAGAGCCAAAATCAATGAACTTCAGTGTACCTTAGC
>NW_021399983.1:0-316 GCF_001605985.2 Dendrobium catenatum | reverse complement strand
ATAGGTATTTTGCACTTTTGATTTTTGTACAGTCATGACTTTTCTGTTCTGCTTTTTTTTCTGCCTGAAAGCCATGAGCTATATTTAATATATGATTCTTTTTGGGGAAGAAAAAGATAGATGATCTGTTCTGCTGCATTTGATGTTTATAGTAGCTCTGTGTGTGTCTGTTTTTGTATGTAATGTTTGGAAGAAAGTTCTGAAACAAATTCCAAAGCCAGATCTTGGAATCAGTTCAGTCAGTTTTAGTTTGGCCCACGACCCGATGCGAGCGGGATTCGTCCCGGTCGGGTTGGGTCGTGACAAGCCTTTTTAG
>NW_021399982.1:0-825 GCF_001605985.2 Dendrobium catenatum | reverse complement strand
ATTTTTGTACTGTATTTTTGCCCCCCCCCCTCAAAGTTAAAGCCAGTTCCGCCCCTGAGAATGGATGATATTGAATGGATTATAATTGTTGGGTGATAGTGTCGATGGCAGCGACCGTATGAGGCAATGAAGCGCATAGTTAGTCACATTGATCGTATGTACTATTGAACATCGGTTAGAGCTCTGAAGTTCCTCAGATCTTTAAGCTCTCTCAAAACTTTAAGTTTAGGTCACTATCATGTAGCGCATTAGGGTATATTTATTGTATTTTAAGGGTGACATTTTATTAAAAATTGTCAATTTTTTATAGAACTCAATCAGACAGTTCATATTGAATCTTTTGAATATAGACAAGTAATTTAGCATTTAAGTGCCGATGCCTCAAAATCTAGAAATCTTCAAACTGTTAAATTTTATTTTTAGAGCTACCTGATTTAAGTATAAGTATGTAAATTTTCGAAATTATTCGATCCTTCGATATGAAGTTTTCAATTTTTCTTTCATTACATGATTTTTGCTCATATGAATTATGATCAAATCACTTTTATTGTCGTTGGGGCTCATCTAACATCAAGATGCAATTAATTTGACAATAGATTTGTTAAAACTAAAGTTCGAGAGATTCTAAATTTAATTTCAAAAGTTTTTGAAATAAATATTGCAGCAAGTTCCTAGTATCAAAGCTTAATCTGCTTCATTCTTTAATTGATCTATCTAAACAAAGTGGTGTGGTGCTCCATCCTACTTTTATGTAAATTATTTTTCGATCAAAAGGAGCTAGGGTTTTGTGAAGCGTCTGCTAGGGTTTTGCCCCCTTCGGGCTTA
>NW_021399981.1:0-614 GCF_001605985.2 Dendrobium catenatum | reverse complement strand
TTTTGAGGAGGCATTTGCGCCTGTAGCTAGACTTGAAGCAATTAGGGTTTTGTTAGCCTTTGCCTATTTTAGAGGATTTAAACTGTACCAAATGGATGTAAAAAAAGTGTCTTTTTAAATGGGGTAATTCAAGAGGATGTTTTTGTAGAACAATCTCCAGGTTTTGAAATTTCTAAACACCCTACTCATGTTTTTAAAGTGAAAAATGCATTATATGGATTGAAATATGCACCTAGGGCTTAATATGAGAGATTGAGCAACTTCCTACTTGAAATATCTTTTGAAAAAAGAAGTGTTGATACAACTCTCTTTTTTAAGAAAATTGGAAAAGATATACTCATAGTATAGATTTATGTTTATGACATAATTTTTGGATCTACAAATAAAAATCTTTGTGATGATTTTTGTAATACAATGAGTAGTGAATTTGAGATGAGTCTAATGGGAGATTTATGTTACTTTCTAGGCTTTAGCATTAAGCAAATTGATGAGGGTACATTTCTTAGTCAGTTAAAGTATGTTAAGGATATTCTCAAAAAGCATGAAATGGATAATGCTAAACCTTTTAGTATTCCTGTGAGTTCCTCAGTTCAGTTGGATAAGGATCCTAAGAG
>NW_021399980.1:0-267 GCF_001605985.2 Dendrobium catenatum | reverse complement strand
GCCACGGGATTCTCACGTTCAGCACTCCAGCCGGACCAGCCCGCACTCGGAGAACGACGCCTCGACGGATCCCAATATCTCATGACCCGCATCCAGCCTGACCAGGCGTCCAGTGACCTTGGCGTCCAACCTGACCCGACATCCCGTGACCTCGGCGGAATGGGAGGATCATGCGTTCAGCCTGCATTAGCTCCGCTCCGCACTCCGCAGGCCCGCTTATGAGTCATGACTTGGACTCCGCCGCTGCCGCTCGCGATCCCGCACAAC
>NW_021399979.1:0-245 GCF_001605985.2 Dendrobium catenatum | reverse complement strand
TAAAGATGATAATGACACTAGTTACATCAAGTTTTATTGTAGGAGAGGGAGGAAAAACAAGAATATCATTTTACAATCTCCTAGAACCATCTGATCGCATACTAGTAATTAGCCCCTATTTTTTATGTTTAATTCAATTATTTGGAATGTTAGGGGCATTTGGTGTCCCTCTTCTAAGTTAAGAGTTAAGAATTTATGCCACATTTGAAATGTTTCTATTCTTGTTTTACTTGAACCTTTTATTT
>NW_021399978.1:0-527 GCF_001605985.2 Dendrobium catenatum | reverse complement strand
ATGAATTGAAAAATCAATTGGCTTCCAAATTCACTCTAAGTTTTGTGGATCATTCTGATTGGTTGGATGAGTCTTGCTCGTCTCCTTGTATGAATGCTGGAGATGATTTGGATGTGCAAGAGGATGCTTTTCTTGGGTATAGTTTAAATGTAAGTCATTGTAATAAAAAAAATCCAATTCCATGGTACTGGAAAACGTTGTAGGTAGAGGTCAAAAAAGAAATAATTAGTTTTTTTGGCATTTGTCCTTTGATGTTAAGTCCTCCTATCCAACTTTTTTGTTATGATGGCTGCTGTGTCTCTCAATTATGAGCCTTATTTCACTAGTCCTAACAATGATGAGGCAGCATTCTGCATAACCACTAGATGCCGTTGGCTTGCTCGCAACCTTGTTGGCTCGTTCTTTCATTCTAATTGGTGGCCCTTGTTTCAGATGTGGGTTAATGCTTGGTCTGTGCTTGATGCCTCCAATGGATGGTCCTCGTCTGACGTCTTGTTGGTTGTATGAAGGCTCAAGCCAGTTCCTGA
>NW_021399977.1:0-281 GCF_001605985.2 Dendrobium catenatum | reverse complement strand
TCCAAAGACTTTCAAGTCAACCCTCATCTTGGGTTGACTTGGTCAACTCATTTGGAGAGGTCAAAATCCTCTCCAATTACATATATTTGCTCAAAACATCAAATTCTTGACCTCAAACTCTTGGCCACATCATCAAGCCACCTTGGCAATCCATGGCTTAGTCTAGAACCTGCTCAAACATGATGTGATGTGACCCATTTCCTCCCCTAATAGAGCTCAAATCAGCCCCTTAAACAAGGCTTGGCATTGGTTCATCTAAATGGGGAAAAAGGTGTGGTCCC
>NW_021399976.1:0-1162 GCF_001605985.2 Dendrobium catenatum | reverse complement strand
CAATGACGGCTGCCTTAATGAGGATGCCCTAATTAGGATTTTTGATTTTGGACATATCATCCAGGACGATATAAATATTGTCCAGGCCGATATTACCAAAAATAGAAATCTTATAGGGAATAACAAGAAATCTTCCAAGTTATATATCATCAGATGCCACACCAAATATAACAGACTCAAGAAAGGAAAAAGATTACAAACTGACACAAACCTAGTCTACCCAATCTTGAGCTGGTTCCAAATTGCAGTCTGATCTTGTGGATCTGAAACGTTAGCACAAAAGGCAATCGTAGAGAAATAAGGAATGTTTTATATCATCAAAATCATAAACCATAGATCCGTAACAATCTCCCCCTTTTTGATGATGGCAAACAATTCAATTTGAGTTTTCAAAAAAGCAACTTCTCCTAATCTCCCCCTTACTAGAATAAACCCTTTTAAAAAAATAGGGGAGATAAAAATATTTTTGTTGTTTTTAATTTTTTGAAAACCAGATACAAAACACGATAACAATACAAAAATTCAATAATACATTCTCCCCCTTTGACATTATCAAAAAGAGAGAAGGCACAAACAAAAACAAAACGACCAAAAGACAAAAAAATTCTATGATCTAGTAAAAAACAAATATTCTTAAAAATGAGAAAGAATCGGATTTGACAACGCATAGCCCAAAAAAGATTAGAAACTCAGAAATTGATAATTCAAACTCAAGTTCTTTAAAAAGGCCAAAAAACTTTTTAATTCAAGATCTGAATCAAGGAATAAATTAGAGAAATAAACAATAAAAAAACTCCTTCCATAAAATATATCTAATAGAAGATCAATGCACAAATTTTTTGAATCAAGAATCAAGATTTTCAAACTCAAGTGTCGAAAGTATCAAGGGCTTTCTTAAGCTTTTTAAGAAGTACAAGAATGGTAAGCATTAACTTTGTGGGCTCATTTTATGCCTCTTGAAAATTGGTTGGCGCACTGCGAATCTTTAAATACACTTTGTGCATTCTATATTTTCAATTTGGCGACTTTGCGCATCTTTTATTTTTGGCATCATTGGCCAATTTTTTGAATATGATTCCTTTCTTAAATCTTAAAAAACAAAGGAAAACCCATCTTAGTGACAATGCGAATTACTTGATTAAGAAAATTATGATTTAGATTC
>NW_021399975.1:0-203 GCF_001605985.2 Dendrobium catenatum | reverse complement strand
TCCGGACCGCCGGTAAAAAATAACTTATCAACGGCAGTCCAGGCCGCCGTTAAACCGCCGGTTCATATTGATGTCCGGCGGTTTGCCGGCGGTTTATGGACAACCGCTAGTACCGGCGGCGCGGCTAGGCCGCCGTTAAAAGCCGGCGGTCAAACCTCCGATAACACCGGTGGTCCATAAACCGCCGGTTAGAACCGCTGGTA
>NW_021399974.1:0-265 GCF_001605985.2 Dendrobium catenatum | reverse complement strand
AGCCTCAGCTACCACTGCTTTCACCATCGCTTTCCACCAAACCCTCCTCTTTCACCAACCGTCATCATAGTCGGCAATTATTCTCTGCCGCCAACCACCATCGCCACCACCCATTGGTCATCACCATCTTTAGACATTACACTGCCACCAACCATCTTTACAATTATTATTGTTATAGAAGATAGTTACATGTAGGGTATAAGCGAGTTAAGTCAACTTATGATTTAGCTTGAGCTCGACTCAATAAATGGCTTGTAAGCCGGTT
>NW_021399973.1:0-246 GCF_001605985.2 Dendrobium catenatum | reverse complement strand
CTGTTATCGGACTCCTCTAGACGTCTATGCGAAGATGCATTTCCTTCCATTGCTAGACTTCTACCTGACGTTGTCCTACTGATCTTCGTCGTCAGACTACAGTCCTTTCAACCTCCGTCGCTAGCCGACAACGGTCCTCCTGATTTATGTCGCCAGGCGACTACAGTCTTTTCGACCTCCGTCGCCTGCCGACTATGGTCCTCCTAACTTACGTCTCCCGCCGACTACAGTCCTCCGTCGCCAGCT
>NW_021399972.1:0-239 GCF_001605985.2 Dendrobium catenatum | reverse complement strand
AGGAACCGAATGAGCGAGAGTCAGTTTCTTTTTTTTTCTTTTTTTTCACGGGATTCCTTCCTTTTTATCACTTTGAGTTGTCGGTGTCTCCGAAGAGGTATGTTTTTTCGGAGATGTGGGGACGGCAGAGGCGGTTGCTGGTCTGATTTTTTTTGTTCTAATTTAATTTAATTAATTTTTAATAATTTTTTTTAGTCAACAACATGTCTTTCCTAGGTTTCTTCTCTTGTTTTTGTGGG
>NW_021399971.1:0-291 GCF_001605985.2 Dendrobium catenatum | reverse complement strand
CCTCCTTCAAGATCTTTGATGGTACTGGAAACCCAAGATAGCACATAGCCTACTTTAGTGCCAGTTGTTGCAACGCTGGGGGAAGCGATGCTTTGCTTTTCAGACAGTTTGTCAGTAGTCTGTCAGGGGTAGCATTTGACTGGTATGCAGATCTGCCAAATGGTTCAGTACACAGTTTCACAGAGTTAGAAAACATGTTTGTTAAGAGATTTGCAGGCAGTCAGCACCATGTTACAGTTGGGGATCTTGTAATTGAAAAATAGAAACCTGGAGAAAAGTTAGTCGACTACA
>NW_021399970.1:0-732 GCF_001605985.2 Dendrobium catenatum | reverse complement strand
GCTGATCCACCAAAAGAACCTTTACCTGTTGCAGCCTATCTCTCTCGAAGCCTTGTATACTCCTCTTATGAATGTTAATAAAAATTTAACCAATTTAGACATTACATAAAAAATATTAAAAATATATACTTAAATAGGCTCTCCTTGCTCGCTCATCAACCCATTGCTGGTCCTCCTGCTGCTTGTGGGTACGACTATGTAATTCAACAAGAGTTGGTTATCTATCCAGCACCGCTTTCTATAATAAACATATATTAGTATTGGTATTAAAGTAAATTATGTAAAACTTTTAAAACTTCTTACCAAACATCATATGTGCTTAGTATGTGGAACTAAACACCTAGTATGAAGGGAACTACCCATGCCTCCAACATTAGAAGCTCTATTTTGTCTATTTTGGTCCCTCCACCTATACTATGGGCTACCCCAAGCACTGTTTAACTCATCCCACACACTCTCACCAATCCAAAGTGGTCACTTGCCTACCTTTCTAATGTCTATAAATATGTCTCGCATGAAAGTCGACCCATACTTTTCAAAATTCTTTCTGATTCTATCATTTTATTATGGCAGCAAAAAAATTATTTTATATTTATAAACATATAATATAGAATATATATTTTTGTTAGTTTATGTAAATAAAATATAAAACAAAACATATTTACGTAATAAATAACCTAAAAATCTCTAAACCGCATGTCCCACACTTCTTTTAGGACTTTCTTCCAAGAA
>NW_021399969.1:0-225 GCF_001605985.2 Dendrobium catenatum | reverse complement strand
TATATATATATATATATGACAACTTAAAAATATATCGGTACGATCGTGGCCGTAGATTGGCGGCCACGCCTCTGATGGACTTTCCAAATTCCGAAGTCCCCATCACCGGCCCAGCCTTCCTCTCTTTTTTAATTGGAGAAGATTCAAATTTAAACTTTTCTCTCTTCTCCAAATATTAAAATCTGAAATTAAATTTCAGATTTTGAATTGCCCAACCATGACTTG
>NW_021399968.1:0-464 GCF_001605985.2 Dendrobium catenatum | reverse complement strand
GTAAATTTAAAAGTTCTAATTTTAGGCTAGTATGAGTTTTCTTGAGTTTTTTGTATGATGCATGTATTTTCTCACAAATCTCAAATAGTTTATCATAGGTTGGTTTACATATAACTTCCTCATCACTTTGATCTTCTCCTATTAAACACAAGTTTGTAGTCTCTTCCTCTGGTTCAGTCTCAAAGGAGTTAGTACCAGATTCTGCCTGAAAGCCTTTTGGATTTTCTTCTTATCCTTCTTGAACTTAGGTTTCTCCTTAATATTTTCCTTGCTTGTGTTATCTTGAAGTGTCGGGCAATCAGTTCTCACATGTTCTGGTTTCCTGCAATGCAAACAATATCAGAAGATTCTTTAACATGTTTATGATCCTTAACTTTTCTCCAATTTTGATGATGCTTTTGTTTCTTCCTTAGAAAGCTTTTGAATAGCCTTATAATGAAGGCAACTTCATCGCTTTCAGACCC
>NW_021399967.1:0-267 GCF_001605985.2 Dendrobium catenatum | reverse complement strand
CCACTCCCGCTCTGCCACGTGTCCCGCCGCCGATTTTTTTATTAATAATTATTTTAACTTTTTTTTAAACTATTTTAACTTCAAAAATTCGCTAAAATTTCATTTTTCGCCCGATTTTAGCGTATAGTACCTCATTGGACTCGTATCGTCGTCCTCTACATGATAACAATTTTTTTTTTTATTAAAATGAACCATAGATTTTAATTTATTTTAAAAAACAGCAAAAATCTTTTTTTTCTTTTACATTATTTAAATAATTATTTTTAG
>NW_021399966.1:0-231 GCF_001605985.2 Dendrobium catenatum | reverse complement strand
AGCAAAATTGCCTACTATCCGTCTTTTTATTCTCACTTCTCTTTACAATCAGTGGTCCATAACGCAATTGGATGTCTTCAATGCATTTTTACATGGTGATTTAAATGAAATCGTCTATATGCATCAGCCCGCGGGATTCAAAGATCCTCAGCATCCTAACTATGTTTGCAAGCTTCAAAAAGCCATTTATGGGCTTAAACAATCTCCGCGCCAATGGTTTGCCAAACTTAC
>NW_021399965.1:0-218 GCF_001605985.2 Dendrobium catenatum | reverse complement strand
GAGGGCTAAGCTGAGTTTCACATTGGAAACGAAGGAAACCGCTGCCTGTGATTTGCAGGCGGAGGTCGTCGGTGAGTCGAGCTCGCCGGAGAGTCAAAAATCTGGGACATCTGTTCTTCAGTTGTTCTGCTAAAGGTATAAAAATCATAAATTTGTCAAAAGGAAATATCGATTTTTATCAAAGAATCAAATATTGGATTGTTGATTCAGAATTATTT
>NW_021399964.1:0-221 GCF_001605985.2 Dendrobium catenatum | reverse complement strand
GTACCAACGATCTTCTAACAGCATAAGCTGATTAGTACTCAACCGGCCCATAAAGGTATAATTGGTAGATTTAGAAGCTCCTACATAAGTAATAGCCTCTGCTGTAATGAAAATTGAGCTTCTTTCCTTCTTACCATGAACTAATTCATTTCTCTCTTTCCAAGTGAGATGAATAGCATTATAATATATATTGGAAATGAAAATATTTTGCTTTTCCAACC
>NW_021399963.1:0-264 GCF_001605985.2 Dendrobium catenatum | reverse complement strand
GGGTTTGTCGGGCCCTTGTAAGCATTGAAGAATGATTTTTAAGTCGTCGCAAGTGCTGCGCCGATTTCCCACTACAACGCTACGTGAGTGCGTAGGGGATTTGTCGGCCCGTCGCAAGCCACGGGAGAATGATTTTTTTTTTTTGAGTTAAGAGATTTATACCTTTGCACATAGACCGGCAGTGAATTTGGCATGTATATTGAGGTAATTATAGTCAACTAAGACTAATTAACTATAATTAACTATAGTCGATTATAATTAATG
>NW_021399962.1:0-266 GCF_001605985.2 Dendrobium catenatum | reverse complement strand
TTTGAACACTTAAACTTAGTGACATTCTCAGCTTTAGAAAAAGTTTCACTGAATTTAGAAGTCATTGAGACCCTTAATCAAATTTCGTAAGTTTAAGTCTAATTAAGCCCTAAAACTTCAAGAAAATGTAATAAATCATATTTAAATTCAAAAATTATGTGCAACCCCTCTAATTGACCAGAATCAAATCCTTAACCAATGAAAATTAAAACCAAAATTATTTGACAGAAAACTTAGGCTTAATTTAATTTTAAGTGAAATTGAAT
>NW_021399961.1:0-274 GCF_001605985.2 Dendrobium catenatum | reverse complement strand
GAGAAGGATCAGGTTCGAACTTAGATTTATCATTTAGCCTGCGCAACATCCCTAGACGTCACATGTATATCCATAACACGCTCGTCGAGGCCCATGCGGGTGATTGGGGCATTTTATAATTATTTGATGAACCTTGTCAACTTCTATTTACCTGCTTATGAGTATTGGGTTCAAACATGATTTCACTTAAGGACCTGCTCAACATCTCTAGATGTCATGTGTGTACCCATAACATGCTTGCTGGGGCCCATGCAGGTGTGATTGCACCAAACCC
>NW_021399960.1:0-257 GCF_001605985.2 Dendrobium catenatum | reverse complement strand
TTATCGCTGTCAAATATGAATGCCTCAGGTACTCCATATAACCTGACCACCTCCCAGATGAAAGCTGTAACCACTGTCATTACTGTGTAGGGGTGTCGGAGGGGAATTAAATGTGCATACCTGATCAACCTGTCCACCACCACCAAGATCACCATGAACCCCTCTGATCAGGGTAACCCATATATTAAATATGTAGATATCTCCTCTCACACTCTGCCCAGTAGAGTTAACGGCTATAGTAGTCCTCCTGGTGACAT
>NW_021399959.1:0-837 GCF_001605985.2 Dendrobium catenatum | reverse complement strand
TTAAATGTAGAAAATAAAAATGTGGAAAAAATAAAAGCAATAGTAGAACAACAAATTTTATAGTGGTTTGGTCCAACATAGCCTACATCCACTCCTTGGAGACTTATTCTCTAGGCATTTCATTAATCCCCCTTCAGCCCCCACAGAAAGGCGGAGAAGCCCTCAAAAACTTACTTCCACCAACCTGGTGCGGTAGATAACCGACAGCTTTTACAATCTCCAATTGATGGTAGCACACCATCATATCCTTTTTACCCTCCTGGTGAAGGTAGAGTATCATCACTCCCTTTTTCATCCTCCTGGTGAAGGCTGAGTACCATCTTCCTTTTTCACCCTCTTGGTAAATTCAAAGTACCATCGCATCCTTTTTCTCCCTCCTTTTGAAGGTAGAGTACCTTAATCCTTTTTCTCCCTCTTGGTGAAGGCTGAGTATCATCACCCTTTTCACCCTCTTTGGGGAGGCAGAGAACCTTGACATAATATTGATAATCATCTCTCAATAGCCTCTAGAGGAGATAGGTAGTAACTTGATAAAGACAAAGAAATCCTGACTTTGGATAACCTTGTAAATCCCACACAACTTCCCCCTCACTTTATCTCTCACACTTCACTCACACATTCTCTCCCAAACACTCACACTCAATGACACTCTCAAAAGATATTCATAGCAAAGGTCATAATTTCAGTTTATAGAACTCTTTATATAGACAAGACATCAAAAAACCATCCTAAAATTGAAAAATTCAAGTGAAATGTCATCCAATTGTACTGTATGATCAATGATTGTACTTTTTGAATAGTTTAAAAACTAGGGCTTCATTTGGTATGAACTCAGAT
>NW_021399958.1:0-715 GCF_001605985.2 Dendrobium catenatum | reverse complement strand
GAATAATTTTTCTCCCTCAAGGAGATGGCAGAGAACCTATAATCCTTTTTCTTTCTCCTTTATATGGAGGAGAATAAAGAGCTAGTTCTTTAGAATGTCTCCTTAGAGAAACCAATAGATCAAGGCAAAATCTTGAAAAAGACAAGGAAGAACCATACATGGAGTAAATTAGTTAATCCCTCACAACTCTCGCTCACAAAAAACTGTCCCTCTCTTCTCTCCAAAACCACTCTTTTACTCCCTTTCTATGCTCTCTCTCAAGAAACTTAGTAGCTAAAAGTCATTTCAGATAAGAATATGGGAAAGCTTAAATAAAGAGCAACTTAGAAATCTTGATATTTTTATTTGGCATCTTTGATCATCCAGTATGATCCAAGATCATACTGTACAATTAGTTAAAAATTATAATTTCATATTAGTTTAAGTGTTTTTATTATTCTTGTAGATAGATTTAAAATCTCATCTTATATGATTATTAAAAACACATAGCTAATCATCTAGTATGATAGGCCGCATTTAGTTATCATAACATGCAGGAATCGGGTTCGTGCAATACGATCATCTCTGATTATTTTGTGTGAATTGAGTGAATAACTTAACCATAATTAAAGTCCTAAGCATTGGGTAAATTTAGGCATGATTTCCATATATCAAACATTATCATACATATCATTACTGTACTATTAGAAAAAAAAAATAAATTATAAAAAATACA
>NW_021399957.1:0-242 GCF_001605985.2 Dendrobium catenatum | reverse complement strand
ATCCCTCTTTAATTTTTAAACTGATAAAAACTTTAATGAATTTTTGTAAAAAGCTTTTTCAACCACAAATCAATAAAAAAAATAAAGTAAAAAAGAAAAGCAGTGGAAAATAAAAAGTCACAAGATTTATAGTGGTTCGATCAAACACGACATACATCCAGTCCCCGGAGCCACCATTCGAGTATTGCACTAATACCAATAGTGTCTCTCCTTTTCTCCCCATAGAAAGGCGAAAAAGCCTT
>NW_021399956.1:0-325 GCF_001605985.2 Dendrobium catenatum | reverse complement strand
CCACCAACTCTGCCTCTACAAAGCCCCTTGCTTTGGCTGTAGTGTCGGCGATGAATATGATGAGGTCAACGAGAGTGTAAAGGTCTTCTCTCAAATGGGCCTCACCGAATCAACCATGCCTCCCACTATCAAGTTGTTGGACAAATGAGCTGTTGTCCTTATCTATCCCTTCGAAGTCCATCTCAGTAACCTTCTTGTCTTCCTCACCAAATGCTCATCCAACTAGTTTTCCCACTCCAGTTGTCTCTCTCTACATCTTTAACTAATTACCATAACTAGACATACAAAATTTCTATAAATTTTTTTTTATGCAAATAGAGGCACG
>NW_021399955.1:0-223 GCF_001605985.2 Dendrobium catenatum | reverse complement strand
ATCTTAACAATCTCCCCCTTTTTGATGATGGCAAAACCATTATTATTTGTATGATTTTAAATTAAACCAATCTCCTAAACTCCCCCTGAATTGATGTATATATGAAAATAAGGAGGTATTTTGAAGCATAAAACACAATTTTTTGTTTAAAAAAAATTTTAAATAATAACAAACTAGAAAACAATAACACAAGCCAAGCAAAACATACAAACACAATAATTTC
>NW_021399954.1:0-215 GCF_001605985.2 Dendrobium catenatum | reverse complement strand
CATGAGAAGCTTACATTTATCTTCCCTAGCCTTTTTCCTTCGTTTCCCCCCTAATTCCGTCGCCGGAGAGCCGCCGATTGAGCTCTCCCGTCGCCTCCTTCCTCTTCCGCCCGCTCCTCTCTCACGGCCGAACAAAAACACACAAGGGACCAAAATATTTTGGTCCATAAACGTTGTTTTGACTTAAGAGGGAGAGGGATATCCAAATGACGCAT
>NW_021399953.1:0-206 GCF_001605985.2 Dendrobium catenatum | reverse complement strand
CACACGGTTGCTCCGGCGAGCTTGCACCTCTGCACCATCGGATTCAATGTTCATCTTGAATGAAGTTTTTAGAAGAAGAAGATCTTGTTGGTGTCAAAGGACCCAGCTCCTCCGCCGCACCGATGAAGGTGGAAGTGATTATGTAAGGGATTCTCCGCTTAGCTGTGGAGGCTAAAGGAGAATCATTAAAGGTTTAGTGTAATACT
>NW_021399952.1:0-232 GCF_001605985.2 Dendrobium catenatum | reverse complement strand
TCATCTTTCGGCTAACCTAGCCTCCTCCGTCCCTCGGGACGCAGAAATTTCTCCTCCTATCAATTCTGTTTGGTAGACAGAGAAATGGAGGGCATTTTCGATGCAAATTCGAATTTGAGCTTGAGCCAGGTACAAATAGAAAGAAATGGAAATTGATAAAGCATTCCTGGGAAAAATTCTGTCACTTAGGCTGATCAGAAGAGCAGCTACTATCAGTCGAGCCATTCTCCGT
>NW_021399951.1:0-218 GCF_001605985.2 Dendrobium catenatum | reverse complement strand
CCCCATCACCATCGTCGGGTTCCGCGAGGGCAACATCGTCACCCAGGTGAAGACCGCCACTGCAGACGGATACGACGAAGTGCAGGTGGGATACCGTCGCGTACGCAACCGGAAACTCAGTAGGCCGGAGCTCGGCCATCTCAGCAAGGCCGGCCAAGCCGCTGGATGATTACTAGCGTCGTTCGCTCCTCGTCTGTTCTTCACCACCTGCACCGTCC
>NW_021399950.1:0-375 GCF_001605985.2 Dendrobium catenatum | reverse complement strand
AAATTTACAAAAAGTACTGAAATCAACAATATCCCTGACTGGAACTCAACTTATTTTTATTATGGATAAGGTATATCATTTCATGGATTGGAAATGTAGATTTGATATATCATTCTCAGTAAATATGTCATAAAAATAAAAAATGGGTGTTGTGATGGAGTAAAATATCACTATGAAATCCACTAAACTAGATATCTAGAAAAAAAATAAAATTAAGCCATACCAAAGGAGCCTACTTAAACAATCATTTTGAAACCTCGTACAATAAAAAAAACAACTTCTTAAGTGCTGTGATTAGTGTCCATGTTTATATTAAAATATCAATACCCTAAAAGCATAGATATATTGTATAGATATATCATATATGTGAATGAA
>NW_021399949.1:0-262 GCF_001605985.2 Dendrobium catenatum | reverse complement strand
AACTCTTCCACTTTTAGTGCAATATTCTTCTCCTTTCGAGGTTCACTTGCATCAATCTTTCTTTGACTTACTCCTTGCCATAAGCAATGAGTGAACCAAGAAGGTTGTCAATAGAATAAATGTTTAGATCTTTAGACTCTGTAATTGTAGTTATTTTAGCATCGTAAGCAGTAGGTAAACAATGAAGAATCTTATTAGCCATTTCAATATTAGTTAATTCCCTGCCAAGTGCATGCAAAGAAGTGATAATTTGTGTGAATCT
>NW_021399948.1:0-791 GCF_001605985.2 Dendrobium catenatum | reverse complement strand
CACTTATTCTATTGATAACTTACTTGGCTCACTCATATCTTACGAGCAAGGGGTGAATCAAAGAAATCTTGATGTAGGTGAGAAGAAGAAGGAGAAAACCAATGCACTGAAGGCGTACAAATCAGATTCTAAAACTTCCAGGTCTGAAAGCGATGGAGTTGCCTTCATCACAAGGCAATTCAAAAGCTTTCTAAGGAATAAGCGAAAGTATCATTCGAGAAAAAGTAAGGATCATAAATATTCTAAAGGATCTTCTGATGTCGTTTGTTATGAATGCAGGAAGTCTGGACATGTGAAAGTCGATTGCCCTACACTCCAAGATCACCCGAGCAAGGAAAAGGAAAAGGGCGAGGAGAAACCTAAGTTTAGGAAGGACAAGAAGAGAGTCCAAAAGGCATTCTACGCAGAATCTGGTACTGATTCCTCTGAGACTGATCCAGAGGAAGAGACTACAAACCTGTGCTAAATGGGGGAAGATCATATTGAGCAAAGTTATGAGGAAGAGGTACGTAAACCAACCTATGATGAATTGTTTGATATTTGTAAGAAAATCCATGCATCATATAAAAAGCTTTAGAAGACTCATGCTAATTTAAAATTGGAACTTATAAATTTTCAAAAAGAGTATGAAGTTATTCTTAAAGATCATTCAACAATTGATTCTAATCACATGGCTCATCTTGATAAATTTGATGATTTAAACAAAAAGCATTCGAAATTAATTAATGAGCATGATGCATTAAAAGTTTCACAAACATCACTTGAATCTGATTTCAAGAAATCTAAAGAGA
>NW_021399947.1:0-212 GCF_001605985.2 Dendrobium catenatum | reverse complement strand
GCAGGTTTGATCTTCCGACGATCCACTACATCAGTTTCCTTGTAACATCAGACTACCAATCAAGAGGTTTTGAATTTGAAGCTTATATATATAATTTGTGTGAATTCATATTTAATTTGCTCAAAATTTACAAAAAATAAATTTGAATGATTTTCTAAAGTTGTAAAAGATAATATTGTCATTCAAATTTTGAACGTTAATATAATCATCCG
>NW_021399946.1:0-342 GCF_001605985.2 Dendrobium catenatum | reverse complement strand
GCTTTTGAAATTTGGAGGCAAAAGGAAATTGGGAGGGGTGGTCGGCGGCTTGGACTAAGGTTAGGGTTAGGGTTAGGTGGGGGTGGAGATTGAATGAATTAACCAAACAAGGGAAGAGCCTCCTTTGAGGAGGGCTTGTCGTGGAGTGGGGAGCCGGCGGGTGAGGTGGGGTTGGCTAGGGAATCCGGCGGCTAGGAGGAAAGGAGATTGAAAGAAAAAAAATGATAAAACAAATCACGAACCCGGTCGTCTCCAAGGTTGGTGGGTGATCCGTTTTTCCTCCCTAGGGATTTCTCCAAAGCTCTCTCAAAGAACTCTCAAACTCTCTCAAAACACACAAGT
>NW_021399945.1:0-322 GCF_001605985.2 Dendrobium catenatum | reverse complement strand
TACTCCTTTTATTCCCTCGTGTGTGGTGGACGATTTTTGTCATACGGTTGTGATTGAGGCTTTGCCGACTGTTGATCTGGTGCCGATTGGTTCTAAGATTTTGGTTTCTACTCCTGCTATTGTTGCGCCTGTCTCTGATGCGTGTGGTAGGGGGCCTGGTGGGTTTGTTGTTGGTGATTCGCCTGTTTTAGGTGTTGTGGGTGATTCTGTTCAGCTTCATAATAGTGCTATGAATGTGGATACAAATGTGTGTGGACAGGTGGTAAATTCGGATGTGGAAGGCTTTTGGTCAATTCTCAAAATTTGGTTAATGTTCCAGTAA
>NW_021399944.1:0-269 GCF_001605985.2 Dendrobium catenatum | reverse complement strand
TTTCTTCTAAATATCTCTCTCCCTCTCTCTCTCTCTCTCTCTCTCTCTCTAATCTTCATCTCAAATAATTATAGTAAAATATTGTCTTACAACATAATATGAGATATTAAATAGTGAGCCACCAAAGAAGCCCAATATTTCAATCTGGAGCTTTTGATCTTCCAGTATGATCCAAGATCATCCTGTACGATTAGTTTAAAATAGTACTTTCAGCCAATATGAACTGTATTGGTCTAGACGATCAGTTCAATAGATTAATCGTATGGTCT
>NW_021399943.1:0-204 GCF_001605985.2 Dendrobium catenatum | reverse complement strand
TTTTGGTTATTTTCCGAATATTTTTGTCCGGGTATTTCTGATTCGGCGGAGTTTTTCATAGACTACATTTTTCTGTGAAATTGTAAATTGTCTGTGCAGTAGAATAAATGTTCTGGAATGTGATTATCTATATTCTGTGCGAATTTGGTGAAATTTTATTTGCAGGGAATTTTTTTGTAAATTCTGTCTACTGCCGTTGTGCTG
>NW_021399942.1:0-442 GCF_001605985.2 Dendrobium catenatum | reverse complement strand
GCTCGTTCCGTGGCCTCTCAAGCTTCAAGTTCAACAGGACAAATTAGCAAGGACAGTCCACAAGTTCAGGGAGATAAAAATCAATCCAATCCATCAGTTAGATCTCCTTAAAACTTAAACCCTATTTGATATACATATATTTAAATAGCCTTTCGTAAAGATCATTTTAAGTTGATTACAATATTCCCCATAATTTCTATTCTTGTGGAGAGTTTACATTTAAATTTTCATTGGTTTTTATCTACCCGATAGAGAGAAATAAAAGAAAAACGCGTTCTAGGGCGTCCTGTGTAGTATGCATGAATGGGACGTTTTCTGGACCGTTGATCATTCGTTCAACGGTCCAGATCGCGTCTTTTTTGCAGCATTTCGTAACCGCGCAGATCGATCTATCGCGGAGATACCCGTTCGATGCAATCAGGGCCATCCCTTACAAACTGCG
>NW_021399941.1:0-237 GCF_001605985.2 Dendrobium catenatum | reverse complement strand
TCAAATCAAAATAAATTAAATATTTGCTCATTTTTTATTAATATGTTCATTTGAGTGTTAACATGGGCAGAACCTCAGTTTTAAATTTAACTTATAGAATTTTCCCTAAATCCTAAAAAATAAATCAACGGGCCTGTTGCCATTCATGAATTAGTTTGATGCACTGTATATAGGGCTGCAAGTGAACCAAGCGTTCGACGAGCTACTCATTGTTCGGTTCGATTAAAGCTCGATTGT
>NW_021399940.1:0-2598 GCF_001605985.2 Dendrobium catenatum | reverse complement strand
TCCTGAAGTAATCATGCACTCCCTCAAGATTAACTCGTCATAAAAGTCGATGATCCAAAAGAAATGAAAATTTACACCATGTCATCAACTTGCAATTGAGCAAGAGGTTGATAAGCTTTTAAAAGCTGGATTCATAAGGGAAGTGCATTACCCCATTTGGTTGGCAAACATCATCATGGTTCAAAAGTCAATTGGAGCCTGAAGAATGTGCGTAAATTATATAGATCTCAATAAGGCATGTCCTAAGGACAGATTTTCGCTTCCCCGTATTGATCAATTAGTCGACTCCACCTCCGGATATCAGGTGTTAAGCTTCATGGATGCTTACACCATATATAATCAAATACAGATGAATCCTACTGATGAAGAGGCAACGATATTCCAAATAGATAAGGGGTTGTACTGCTATTTGGTAATGCCATTTTGGCTCAAGAACACTGGAGCAACATACCAACACTTGATGAATAAGGTTTTCAAAGATATTATTGGGTGCATTATGGAAGTGTATGTGGATAATATGCTAGTAAAAAGTCTTGAAAAATCCCAGCATATCTCTAACCTGGAATAGTGCTTCTACCTCCTTCGATCTTATAACATGCGCATCAACCCCTTCAAATATGCATTTGGAGTTGCCTCAGAAACATTTCTAGGGTTCTTGGTTACCCACCGGGGGATTGAGGCCAATCCTAAGAAGATCAAGGCCCTAAAGGATATATTACCCCTGAGAAATATCAAGGAAGTATAGAGGTTAAATGGAAGAATTACAACACTCTCTCATTTTCTGGCTCGCTTAGGAGATAAATATCCACCCTTCTTCAAAGTCCTCAGAGGTGCTCGTAGCTCCATATTTTAGTGAACTGATGAATGCCAGGAGGCTTTCGAGCAACTATGAACTTATCTAGCCTCACGGCCATTGCTCTCGAAGCCAGTTCTAGGGGAAATTCTGTATATGTATATGGTCGTCTCCTCCTAGGCTATAAGCTCAGTCTTGGTTCGAGTAGACGATACTATTCAACACTCAATCTATTCTATTAGCAAGGTACTTTTAGAGACAGAAACACGTTACCCATTAGCAGATAAAATAGCATAGGCGTTAGTCTTCTCAGTCATAAAGTTTCTAAGTCTGAAAGTTATGCCTTTATTTTGTAGCACATACGATCGGGGTCTATACAAACCTACCTTTAAGAAGTATTATGCAAAATCTTGAGGCATCATAAAGATTGATTAAATGATCAGTGGAGCTTAGAGAATTTGACATTCAATTCCTACCTAGACTTGACATCAAGTCATAAGTGCTTGCCAACTTTTGTGGTCGAACGTACTAACGAAGCCTCTGATGAACAGATAGATGCATCTCCTTCCTCCTCGTGTTGGACCTTATATGTTGATGGAGCTTCTATGAGTTTCGCTGTTAGTGTTGGAATCTTATTAATCTCCCCACAAAAATCTACACTCGAATATGGACTTAGATTGAAATTCTCGACAATAAATAACGTTGCTGAATATGAGGCTCTGATCGCCATATTAAGGATGACAATTGATTGTGAAGTGTATGACTTGGTGGTTCACACCGATTCCCAACTAGTTGCCTCTCAAGTGGAGGGAGAATTCGATGCCCACAATTCCTTGTTGGCCTAGTATTGCTAGATTATTAAATTCTTGTTATCCCAAATAATGAAACATCATATCATCCATATCCTTTTGGAGTAAAACGTAAGGGCAGACATTCTCTCTAAGCTGGCCACTTCTATAACAAGAGACATTTTTAGAAGAAAGTATATTGAGAATATCCACTTTCTTAGCATTCAAGGCCCATGGGTGATTCAATCAATAAATGAATTGAAAGAAGCTTCTTGGATCAACCCCATTCTCACTTTCTTACAATAAGGTGTTCTTTCTGAAGACCCAATGGCGGTAGTAAGACTTCGAAGATAGGAGACAAACTTCATTATTATTAATGGAGAATTATATAAACGATCTTTGATAGGGCCATACCTCAAATGTATTCCTCCTTTTTAAAAAAATTATGCACTATGAAAGAACATTCATGTATCTATGGAGAACATCTAAGCGGAAGGGCGCTAGCCCAAAAAGTCTTAAGACAAGGGTTTTACTTACCAACGATGAAACAGGACATGCTAAAGATCATGCAAATATAATAGTTGTCAATTATATGCCAACCTCACCCATCTAACTGTCATAGATATCTCAATATTATAGAGTCCCTGGCCTTTCGCCTAGTGGGGGATTGACATAGTAGGATCCTTTCTTATCACGGGTCAATGAAAGTTCATCATCTTGGCTGTATACTATTTTACAAAGTGGGTAGAAGTAGAACCTCTAGTATATAACCTCAGATAGGTCATACATCCTTAGTGGATTCTCCTAACCTCCTCCACATAAGTTAAAACACATCTACTAAAATCCTCAGAGTAGAGTACCTTAAAAATGCATAAATAAAATTCACTTGAGCTGAAATAAGAGCACAAACATTTTTCACTAATAAATGCATTAATAATCCACTACTAAATCAAAGAAGACATCGCATATCAATACAAACATCTAGTATAAAAAAAAAAACTAAGAAAGACAAAGTAG
>NW_021399939.1:0-238 GCF_001605985.2 Dendrobium catenatum | reverse complement strand
TTTTAATATATATAGTGTGAGGCGTAAGCCTCATGCTAATGAGGCGAGGCGGGCCTCAACCACCTCATAAAAAAAATTGAGGCGTAAACATTGAGGCGTTTTTTTATTGGAATTGCGCAAAGGCGAGCCTCATATTGCGCAATTTTAAACCATGGCTTCCACGACTAAATCCTAGAACCTGAAGCCCAAGCTCCTTCTTAAAGTGTATTAAGGCTTTATTTATTGCATTATTATTAAC
>NW_021399938.1:0-291 GCF_001605985.2 Dendrobium catenatum | reverse complement strand
TGCATGGATTGCATCTTATGACAAAAAATTTCAATGACTTTATGACAAAAATTTTCATCTAAAAGAGGAAGCTGCGAAATTCTTAACTACTGGAGAAAATGAATTTAAAAAGAGTTATATAGATAGATAAAGATGAGCTTCTTAAAAATATTATTGATGTTCATTATCTAACTCATATGAGACAATTACATGAACGAGAGGAAGCTTCTTATGCTTGTTATTATAGGTGTAAGTGAGTCGAGCTAGCTCGTGAGCCGGCTCGAACTCGACTAGTTAACAAGCTCACGAGTT
>NW_021399937.1:0-516 GCF_001605985.2 Dendrobium catenatum | reverse complement strand
ACATACAAATGACAAATATCCTTATTATTATTATTATTTTTATTATTAATTATTTTATTTAGTCAAACTCTTATTAGTTTTGACTCTGGCAATTTCCACTTCCATTTTGCATAAAAAAGAGAGCTCACTGCCTTCACTGGGCCACCGTCGCCGAGTCAGAATCTGCGACGGAGAGTTCAAAACCCTAGGCTGTTTACTCGCAACCCTAATTCCTGCAATCGGAAAAATGCCGCGAGAGATCATCACCATACAGGTCGGGCAATGCGGGAATCAGATTGGAATGGAGTTCTGGAAGCAGCTCTGCGTCGAGCACGGCATCGGCCCGGACGGACTTCTAGAGGATTTTGCTACGCAGGCACGTTTTCACGTTTCTTCTCACTATTTCTTTATCTTGCTGGTCTCCTCCTGCCTTTCTTAGTTGGGGAATTACTGTGTGGTTGGTCTTTACTTGATCGGTCTATCGATGAATGCTGTTTCTTAGGCTACAATTCAAAGAATCAGCGTCAGTGTTTTGCT
>NW_021399936.1:0-411 GCF_001605985.2 Dendrobium catenatum | reverse complement strand
TTCAATATTTCCTTCTTCAGGTGTAAGCCCTTCTTGAGCAAGAAGTTTGCATGCCTGCGTCTACAGTTCAAAAACATATAGTTAAATATATTGAAGAATGGATTTATAAAAAAATTGTAATAACTATATATATATGTACCCATCGCTGCATAACGTCCTCAGATGACCATGTCCCATCTTTATGCATCCTATTAATTTTTCATAATTGTAATCTGTCCGTAATATACTACAAAAAAATATAATAACAATGTAAGTTTGAAAATAAAGTAGTTAGTAGTTATAAATAAATGTTTAATTTTATACCGTTTCCTTTTGTCTTCGAACTGAACTCACACGACCCATTGTGTGAGGACAAGTTTGTTTCTTGGCATTTACAGAATTTTTCGCAGCCCTTTCCTGTAATACATGATA
>NW_021399935.1:0-540 GCF_001605985.2 Dendrobium catenatum | reverse complement strand
TCTGATAAATATAGTAGTCATATCAAAGAGTTAAAATGTTCATATGAATATTTATTTGAAGTTAGAAATTAAAACAGGAAAATTAGGTGAGTATCATATTTTACAAGTATTATTAAGGCTTTTACTAGTAATTTCTGTATCATCTGAATATTACATTGAATATTAAATTTAATTATTATTGCATTTCATTTGCATTCTGCATTATGTGGCATTAGAGATGTTTTGTTCTAAAATAAGAAAAAGAGCACTCTGAGGTTGAGGACCATTTTAAGTGATTTTTCTAGCCCGTTCTATTTGATGCAGATGTGGGAGGGATTATTGCCCCACTTGCTAAATAATGGTGTAGAGGTAAAAAGGACATATAAATAAAAGTGAAGATATAAGTAAGCATTAGGACATGTGTATTTTAAGCATCGCATCTTATATTTTAATAGTCTAATTAATTAAGTTTAAGAAATGTTTTGAGATTTGTTCAATAAACTTTGAATTTTTTATGAATACTGTTGGGAAAGTGAAGAAAAAAGAGAAATGCAAGTGAAC
>NW_021399934.1:0-1688 GCF_001605985.2 Dendrobium catenatum | reverse complement strand
ATGCAACCATAATCTTTAAGACATGAAAATATATAATTCTATTAAAATTTATTCTAAGGGGCCATTGATTTCTTAACGTATGATAATTAATTTTTCCCTAAGATTAATGATCAATGAAAATTTTTCATAAATCCCTTGGCAATTTTCTGTGGAATATTTGAGGAAAGAATGGATTGAAATGCATAAAGGAGAAAAAATTTCAAACTTCTATCATTATTATTTGAATTATTTTACAATGTAGTTGATATACAACTTCAAAAATTGAATAATTATTTCTTTAAAATTAATACTGAGTTATTTTTTCATGTGACATGTTTGAACCGAAGTGATTTATTATTTGCTTAGGATAAAAAGAAATTAATTCATCTAATAGAGTAATATTCAAATTATTACAGTTGAGCTTATAGGTATTAAACATCTGCTATTCATATATATTATTGATATGTGCACTACTATTATGATCTCATCCTTAAACATCAATGTTGATCTTACAAAATAAATTATTAAGATAAAAAAGCACAGCGCATATCCCCTTATTTACAAGTTTATTACCTTAACCAAACCATCTAATATAACTCTCTAATCTTATCTTCTAGTGGAGCTACTCCAACCTTTTCACATTCTATCTCTAAGTATAAAATCACCGTCCACTTGAGCATCCTCATCTATTAATAGCATCCTTATCTAATTCGTCATAGCCTTGAACAATAGACTCAGAGATATCTAAAACATGCGTTCTTTTTAATGACTTTATGACTTAGGCTTCGTTTGGGACGGCTTTCTTCCTGCTTCTTAAAGTATCTTTCAAGTACAAAAATTAAAAATTTTGTACTAGAAAGCTGCTTTAAGAAGCAGTAAGAAAGCAGTCCCAAACGAAGCCTTAATGTTACAATTTCATTACTAATAAAATTGCACTCTATGTATTCAACTTAAAATCTACTCAAGCGAAAACCTTTATACTTTAAAATTGACCTCCACAATTTAAGTTTTTCATCAACTCCTCTGGTCTTATCAACACGACAAATATCATCATCAACAAGCATACACCAAAATACACTCTTGCAATCTTATAAAAAAAAAAAGCAACATTATAAAAAAATGCCAAATAGGCTGATAAGCTTATAAATACTGCCCCTTTCTTTGATCATAATAAAATATAAGATTTTGCTTTGATTCAAGCATATTTATTTTAATTTTTTAAATATAAATTTATTTATATAATAAATTTGCCCGCTCTTAAAAAAAAAAAGTCAGTTGTGCCCCTGGTCAACCGTGACTAGCAGTGGGAGGTGGTGGCTAGTGGAAGATGACCATAATGGAAAATAAATTAAATGATGAATTTAAAATATATTAAAAAAAATTAAATAAAAAACAGCAGACTAATTAAAAATAAATTAAATAAAAAAACAGCAGACTAATTCTAAATCAGAACTCCCCAACATCCTTTGAAAGATCATAGCTACTTCAAGATTTAGATGCCCGAACAATGAGGAACAGTATCTACAATAAGGGTTTAGATGAGTCAAAATTATTATGTGCGGTTACCGAATGTTGTCCGGAGACCAATTAATACACATCATGTCACCAATATGTTGTATATTATTATTGTGCATCGAGTGAGGTGACGCGTCCTAATTGACCTCTCTTAGACGAGGCTGGGAAAGCATACCTGAAGATACGGCTCTGGA
>NW_021399933.1:0-385 GCF_001605985.2 Dendrobium catenatum | reverse complement strand
TTCTTTGCGCTTTTACTGCGATTTTGATGTATTTTTGAAAAAGGGCAGCTAATACACAATTTTAATTCCATTTTAGCTGCTTTTTTGTTGAGTATTTGCAAAAATATAGCAAAAGCATTACAAATATCTTACTTATTGAGTATTTGCTGCCATTTTGCTATGCTTTTGTTGCGCTTTTCAAATATTCAGTAAAATGGATGCAAAAGAGCAGCTAATATGAAGTTAAAATTGTGTATTAACTGCTCTTTTTCAAAAATACATTAAAAGCGCAGTAAAAAAGCACTAAAATGCAGAAAATATGGACGAAAATTTAGATCCGGTGACTAGACTTTATAATTTCCCAAACTATCGCAATCCAACACCTTTTTTTTTTTTTTTTTTTTTT
>NW_021399932.1:0-227 GCF_001605985.2 Dendrobium catenatum | reverse complement strand
GGTGGTGGTGAAAAGAGTGTTTTGTAAAGGCTTCTCCGCCTTGCTATGGGTGCAAAAGGATTGTCACTATTGGTATTAGTTCAATACTCAGAGGGTGCCTCTGGGGAGTGGATGTAGGTCTGGTTTAGACCGAACCACTATAAATCTGGTGTCATTTACTTTACTGTTTTTACTTTTTTGCATTTTATTCTTAGCTTTAAAAACTTTGTGGTTGAAAAACGCTTTCT
>NW_021399931.1:0-1319 GCF_001605985.2 Dendrobium catenatum | reverse complement strand
CAGGCTGTTGAAAGACTTCAAGCTTTTCTGGCTCAATTTTATAGGAGTGTGTAGTTTTAAAAGTCTCTTTCTTGAATTTTAAACCTTGGTTTGTTGGAGGAAGGTGTCTCGATCTTTTGGGAGGTCACCTGCATATACTTTGAAAAAGAAGCATATGTATTCTTTAGCACAAAGAAATGTTTGAATTGATAATTTTAAATATTTATTCGGGGATCTCGGCATGCAGCGCGATGTCGACCCGAATAAATATTTAAAATGCCCACTGTCTCGCAGGGACATTTTAGAGCTAAATAGAATTGAAATTTTGAGATTTTAAATATTTGTTTGGGGATCTCGGCATGTAGCTCGATGTCGACCCGAACAAATATCTAAAATGCCCCCAGTTTGACTGGGGTATACTCATAACACGAGAATTTCAAGATAAAGAATATGTACGCTAATAAACATGTATGAAAACATAGCGTATTAAACATGACATCTGATTGAGCAATTCATGCATAGTATTTCTTCAGGTATGGACCATTGATCGGCGGCATGGGCCTTTGACCATTCAGATCGATCAGTTGATAAGCTCCACTCTGATACACCTTTTCAATGACGAAAGGTCCTTCTCAGTTGGAAACGAATTTGCCACCAATTTTTCTATGCGGGATGATTGGTCTTCTCTGCACCAGGACCAATTCTCCTTCTTGAAATGATCGAGGACGAACCATTCGATCAAAAGGCTTTGTCATTCTTGCTCGGTAGATTTCCAGGTTCTGCTGAGCTTGCAACCTGAGTTCATCGAGTGCATCAAGCTCCTCCATTCTTAAACGAGCATTTTGTTCTTGGGTGAGATCATTCTGAACTGCTACCCGAAGTGACGGAAGTTCAACTTCTAGTGGCAGTACGACCTCAACTCCAAATACTAGAGAGTAAGGAGTGGCTTTGGTCGGTGTTTTGTAGGTTGTACGATACGCCCACAACGCTTCTACCATCTTCGTATGCTATTCTCTTTTGTTCTTAGAGAGAATCTTCTTTAGCAGCTTCACCAATGTTTTGTTGAAAGCTTCCGCTAGACCATTTGCTCTTGGGTTGTATATTGACGAGTACCGCCGATCGATTTTGTGCCGATCAACGAACTTGTAGATTTTTGTACTTTTGAATGCAATACCGTTGTCTGAGATTATGCTGCGTGGCACACCGAATCTGTAAACGATATTATAGGTGAAA
Source organism: Dendrobium catenatum (assembly GCF_001605985.2). Classification (NCBI taxonomy): domain Eukaryota; kingdom Viridiplantae; phylum Streptophyta; class Magnoliopsida; order Asparagales; family Orchidaceae; genus Dendrobium; species Dendrobium catenatum. Next base: position 107 of record NW_021399931.1, on the reverse strand, counting down.
AAGTTGATTACATGCACGGATGTAACTTCCCTGAATGGAGCTGCTTCTGCCCACTTAGAAAATAGTCTGTCGCTGCCAAGATAAAGCGGTGTCCTGCTGATGACGGC
>NW_021399930.1:0-282 GCF_001605985.2 Dendrobium catenatum | reverse complement strand
CACTATTTCCTAGCAAACATGAGTTTTAACTCAGATCACTCTAGCATAAGTTCCTTTGTCTTCAAACAAAAAGTGAAAATCACTAAGCATGACATTTGAGCCTTTCTAAACCTAAGGACTGAAGGATATAGAGCCCACACCCTAATGAGTGAAAACACATTCAAATGGGATGATGTCAATAATGCGATTAGAAAAAGTGGTCTAACCTATCATGTTGCTAGAGTCTCCGGGATGACCAAAAATGCCCGTATCATCCAGCATATCCTTACATCTTCAATCATT
>NW_021399929.1:0-970 GCF_001605985.2 Dendrobium catenatum | reverse complement strand
TTTAAATTTTAATCATTATATGCTTTCTTCTATTGACAGAAAACTATCAATATTCAATAGTGTAAGTAACACTACCCACCTCCACTTTTAATGACTGCAGTTTCTAATTCACTTAAAGAAAGGAAAATTTAAAACTTGTTCGTGAAGTTGTTCCTTATGAATCGCCTTTCACTTTGTTCTTTTGACCTTTAAATTAAAAAAATGATCATTTTATGTGGAAGCTGATTGTGTCGATCAATTTAGTTGTATTGTTGACTATGATCTCAATTCTGTCGTTGAGCTAGCCATGGGAGCTTCTCCTGCTTGGGGTTTGTGGGCCCTGCCCCCGAAATCTTTTTCTTTGTATAGCCTTACAACGCTGTAGCTAACCTCGACGCCATGGCATTGTGAGTAGGGCTAGCTAGGTAGTTTTCTTCCTCATTTCCATGTTTAACTCGAAGGTTGTGTCCTTTCATGTTATAAAGGTGTATTTCTTTGTTAATTCTAAGGTAGAACGGTGTGAAGAATTGAAATGAAATAATAAGAGTGAGAGAGATAGAAAAATAGAGATTTTTATAATTTTTCCTAATTTTCATAATAAATTTCTTGCTTTTGTGTGACTTTGAATTTTTTTTTTTTCTGATTTCGAATTTTTTTATGTTAAATCTTGGTGTTCATTTTCGCTATTTTTTATTATAAAGTTCTATTTATCACATATTTTACAGTTTTATCTTCTTGTGTCCCAAAAATAATGTGAGAACTGAGAAGTCATCTTGTCCGGTCTCTTTCTCTCTCCATCATAATTTGCAGCCATGGACATAGAGTTATGACAGTCAAATCAAAGCAAAATTTGCTAATTATAGCAAGAAAATTAAGGGGAAAAAAAATGAAGGCTTGCAAATCGTGGCCTTTCTGAAGAAGGAAACTGATATGAAATAACATATAGTTATGTGTGTGTTACTTACTGAGGAAATCGCCAAGGCTGAAGTTC
>NW_021399928.1:0-312 GCF_001605985.2 Dendrobium catenatum | reverse complement strand
CAAGGATGAGCAATTAAGGGAAGTGCAGGCATGGATGACACGTGCTCAGGAGATGGATGCTTTGCAATCAACAACAAACAGGTCTTTACAAGCTGAACTTCGTGACCGCACCGAAACAGGGACAAGTTCAGTTTCGGTAGAAGAACTGGAAACTCGAAGTTTTCCATCAGAGCCAAATGTCAAGCTGCTGCTTAATACAAGGGCCTCATTTGCTTTCACTTGGTTCCCCTCGTTTTGCAGGTAAGATGATGAATCAGTTTGGTTTTCATGAACAATCTGGGAGCTATCCTGGTATACTGCACTCTTACCTCT
>NW_021399927.1:0-222 GCF_001605985.2 Dendrobium catenatum | reverse complement strand
AACACGAACAATGATAATAGCATAAATAAAAATTGTACTCCTTCAGTTTCCTCCATCTTCTAAGGGATGTTTTGGCTGCATCCAAGAGAAGCGGGAAATAACCTATGCATCAAAAAGTGAGATATGTTCTTCAGACGTCTCTATGAAGTCTTAATGATCTCAAACATACAAATGTATACATATAGCTTATCGAAATATAAAATATATAATAATATATTATTA
>NW_021399926.1:0-236 GCF_001605985.2 Dendrobium catenatum | reverse complement strand
CTAGTTGGAGGAGTGTTGAAGTGTTGAAGAAATGAAGACTCCAAGATATGTCGGTAAAACTTAGTGTTTAAGTTTAACATTCAATGAATTTGAATAAGTAGATTTTAATAATTAGTCTCAAGAATGATGAACACTCATAAAATTGATAAAAACTACTCAAAAATTACTTTCAACATACAAGATTATTCTATAATTTTGTGGGTATTTAATTGTTTTGATTTTTTATTTATTTTAAT
>NW_021399925.1:0-230 GCF_001605985.2 Dendrobium catenatum | reverse complement strand
CTTGCAAATTCTTTTCCTTCAAAGATAGTTTAATGTGCGCGATGAGTTTGAAATCTTCATTGAAATGATGAATACTCATTGAAGACTTTGTAAGCATGAAGATATTATTACATCTCTCTATTTGATCCTTGTTACATGGTCATCACTTAAGAATGAGAGCTAGAGAATTTATCCGTCCTCAAGCATTGCTTGGAATCACTCTTCATTTATAGGTAATTATTATTTAGCGA
>NW_021399924.1:0-304 GCF_001605985.2 Dendrobium catenatum | reverse complement strand
TAGTAATTTATGAAAGATTTTAAATTTCAAATTGAATGAATTTGAATTCAAAATCTGCCCAAATTATTTCAATCCAAAATAGGCAATGGAAATCAAAGGGGAGAGGGGATCTAGGGCCAGCGGGTTGATTGGGTTCAGGTATGGGGGCGGCGGCTAGGGGGAGTGTATGTGGAGCTCGGTCAAGTAAGGGGAAAGAGCTTGTGGAGGGAATGATGTCTTGGGTGTGAGCGTGGTTAGTTGGGGTGATGATGGCCGGTGGTGGTGGTGGGAGGAAGAACAGAAGAGATATGAAATAGAACCACGA
>NW_021399923.1:0-239 GCF_001605985.2 Dendrobium catenatum | reverse complement strand
TGGGTCAATAGAAGTCGACAGGGTTCGAACCAACAAACAAATATACGATTGTGGTCACCATCATATTTGTCTTAACACATTCATATTAGGCCTTCAAATCCTATAAATGAGAATTCACTATCAAAGGCACGAAGCCTACGAGAAACTCGATCCTCAGTCAATAGCTCGTCTGAGTTGACAAGGTTCAATCAAAAAATGGAAATGACCCCAAACACCCTGATGATGGCCGTGTTGATTGC
>NW_021399922.1:0-251 GCF_001605985.2 Dendrobium catenatum | reverse complement strand
TTTAGAAAGCAATAAAAAAGCCGTCCCAAACGAAGCCGAAGTCTTAGACTTCGTTTGTGATGACTTTTTTACTGCTTATTTAAGAAGTTTTTTAGAAATAAGTAAAAAAGAAGTCTCAAACGAAGCCTTAATCAATTACTTTTTATTAGTAGTAGTTTAATATATATTTTTTATTACGAGTGATGACTTATGCCATTTACTAAATATTATCTCCTTAATTCGTGCTTGACATTAGATATTATTATGTATTT
>NW_021399921.1:0-231 GCF_001605985.2 Dendrobium catenatum | reverse complement strand
CACATTTTAGATATTTTGGGTCTATTGTTCAGAGTGATGTTGAAATAAATGGGGATATTATTAGTATAATACAAGTTGGATGGGTGAAGTATAGGAATGTATCGCGCTTGTTGTGTGATAAAAAATTCCTCCTCAAACTTAAGGAAAAACTCTATAAGATAGTGGTAAGACCTACAACTCTTTATGGTGCAAACTGTTGGCCATTAAAAGAGAAGCATAATATTAAGTTAA
>NW_021399920.1:0-579 GCF_001605985.2 Dendrobium catenatum | reverse complement strand
ATATAGTAGTCATGAGGGGAGGCATACTAAATAGTTTCTTACTAGCTCATGACTTAATCCTCCACGGCTTTTTTTTTTTCCAGAGAAATTCGAATAGCATGACATATTAAAATATATAAGCACATGGAATAAATAAAATATTTTAATTATTGATACGTCATCATGAAATTATCTTGATCGGACACGAATCTCGAGGCAAAATCTACCCTAAAATTTCAAAAATTAAATTCAAGAGCAGTTGAACTCCGATTTCAGCGACCTTATAGTCAAACTGAGCGTCTCGGAAATACAAACACAAAGACACCAAATTCGACCCAATCCGATCCCAAATGGGTCTGAATCATGGACCCAAAGCGCTGTTGGAAGGTTCAAACCGCAATTTGAGTTACCAAACAATCTTCGATTTTAACAAGCTTATACTCAAAGAGAACGGTTCGACGAGACAATTCCAACAAGCCCAAGATCATAGAATTCCAACATCATTAAGGCCTTTAAATGTCCAACGAACGGTGCATGATCATAGGATTCAACATCGGCCGTCTATTCAACCACTCCCTATTCGCCCCTGATCTCACGCCT
>NW_021399919.1:0-223 GCF_001605985.2 Dendrobium catenatum | reverse complement strand
ACAAGCCATTCATACAAACCTTCTTTGGTTTTAAAAGAAGTTTTCCATTCATCCCCAGGCCTTATTCTTATTTGATGATACCCACTTCTCAAATCAATTTTAGAAAAAATTTTGGCACTACTTAACATGTCAAGCAAATCATCTAGCCTAGGCATGGGAAATCTGTATTTAATGGTTATCTTATTGATATTTCCTTGTAATTGAAGTGCTCCACTCTAGCAGA
>NW_021399918.1:0-216 GCF_001605985.2 Dendrobium catenatum | reverse complement strand
TTTTTAGGGTGGGCATTTGCCCACCCTTAGCATAACTGGGGTCCGCCCATGTCTCTACCGGAGGGAGCATTAAGAGATCTATGGAGCTTTATTGTATTTTTTTAGCAATCATTGTTGATGATCATCATCAACAATTACTATTAGCAACTCCAAAACTTTCATAATATGACTATTATTATTTGATTATTAATATATAATTATGTCGTTGAGCTTTAA
>NW_021399917.1:0-353 GCF_001605985.2 Dendrobium catenatum | reverse complement strand
CCTACTCTGATAGTTGAAGCCCCCCAGTCTATTCACATGAGTTGAATTTGATCGGGAATGTCGTAGTCTTTTTAGATTACACTCTTTTGAGAGAGGATATTGGGTCCATATCCACCTATGTTAGTTAGGTGGGGTGATATTGATCCTTTATTCCTATGAGATTCTCTTCTTCCTATCAGTCTAGATTTGATAGATGTAGCACCCGGTCCATTCATATGGGTTGAATGTGATCAGGGATGCATGAGTCATTAGTTTAGACTCTTTTGGAGGTACGATACTGGGTCCACACCATCTTATGCTAGTCAGGTGTGGTAGTGTTGATCCTCTATCCTGATGTTGATCTTTGTTATTTC
>NW_021399916.1:0-332 GCF_001605985.2 Dendrobium catenatum | reverse complement strand
TTACATGAGCATGCATGATAAATTATATAATTGAGTTACATGATATGATACAACTTATACATAATACAAGATATGACTAATATTTATACATCATATAGATGAAAAGATTGATATATGGGCATATAATACACATCAATATACGATATATATGATTCATTGAATATAATAGAAATACATGAAATATATTTCACATATATGAAATTGATATGGTATGATACATGCATACTTATGTAGGCATATTCGACTACATATAAGGCTGTTATGATTGATAAAACGAATACATGATATATTATATTTGATCAAAATATGAAATACTTGCATATAATAAATGT
>NW_021399915.1:0-358 GCF_001605985.2 Dendrobium catenatum | reverse complement strand
TCGTTGTATTCTTAATACTTTGGCTTTAAATAAAATCTAGATCACTGTGGTTAAGCATTTTGCTAGAGTTGCTTCAGATCATTTCCCAATTCTTCTTAAAATGTTTGAGATGCAATGTAAAGGTAGAAGTAGTATGAAGTTTGAAGATACTTGGCTTTCCTTCAAAACTGCTGAGTATATTGTCTCTAGTAGATGGAGGAGACCTTTTTTGGGGGATGACATGGAGATTCTCAATAAAAAGTGCAAGAAGACTTTAAAAGACTTATTTTACTGGACTAAGGCAAGATTGAAGGATTTTTCCATAGAGAAAGACAAATTGAAAGTCAAAATTTTGGTGTTACAAGAGGAAGAATCTAAA
>NW_021399914.1:0-274 GCF_001605985.2 Dendrobium catenatum | reverse complement strand
GCCTCGATTAGGGAGCCAGCTAACCACCTAGGCGCTTTAAAACCATGTTTCAAGTCTCTTATGAAAGATAGGTAGAGACGTTGCTTAAGTTTTAATGAATTGGGAGCAGACATCTAAGACAGACCCTAATTGGACCCCCAACTTATGTATGGTGAAAAATGTCTAGAAATGCATTTAATATTTTAGACTCTTTTTAATTTGTATCTAATACAATGCATGTTAATTGACTCGAATGCTTAAAATGAATATGAAGCAGTTTTAAAATTAGGCTTAG
>NW_021399913.1:0-526 GCF_001605985.2 Dendrobium catenatum | reverse complement strand
ACTGCCGAAAAGTAAGAAGAATCCTTTCAAGGAATACAAATACAAAGGAATATTTATAGGGGGTAGAAAAATAACCAACAATAGTAGAAAAAGTGTCATAAGATTTTTGATGGGAATCCTTGACTCTAATTCAACACATCTGATGGGGAATAAGTTGCTTGCTAGTAGTCTGACGTCAGAAGTCTACTTCCTCATCTGAGCTACTATCAACAACTAATCCTCCCTTAGGTATCAAATACCTACGAAAGGTAAGGTGTCGGGGTCCGCTCGGCGGTCTCAGAGTGAGAAAGCCGAACGAACACAAAAATCTGACGGGAAGAATAGAATTTGGTAAGGCATGAAATAGCCTAAATGGCCAGAAGGGAAAGGGACCAGAGCTAGGGGAAACCTTAGCTAAGAAGGGAACCTAACTAAGAAAAGGACCCTATCTAAGAGAAGGACAAACCTAATCTAAGGAGCACTAAACCCGGAGTGCACACAAGAGAAGGCAATATAATATCCAAAGATGGAGAGAGAAACCTGTCCC
>NW_021399912.1:0-238 GCF_001605985.2 Dendrobium catenatum | reverse complement strand
CATGGCTTGTAAATATGGGGAGGATCAATGTTAAAATACGAGTGGTTTGAACGGACGGTCAATATTGATCTCTTTGATCGTAAACTGTTTATTGATCATTTGAATGTCTATTGATCATTTGAATGTCTTAATGATATCATAATTCAGTGATCTTGGGCTCGTTGGATTTGTCTCGTCGAGTCGCTCGATTCGACTATAAGCACGTCACGCTTGGTAATCCAAATTGTGGTTCAAACCT
>NW_021399911.1:0-225 GCF_001605985.2 Dendrobium catenatum | reverse complement strand
TTTTAAAAAAAAAATAATTTTAAAGATAGTAACAAAATCATTTAAAATTAAGGTTTCGTTTGAGACATTTTTTTTACTAATTCTTAAAATAACTTTTTGGTACAAAAGTTAAAGTTTTTGTACTCAAAAGTTGCTTTAAGAATCAGTAAAAAATCATCCCAGACGAAGTCTAAATCTTAATGTTTTAGCAAGTTATTTTTAAACACAACTTTAGTATATATTTGT
>NW_021399910.1:0-999 GCF_001605985.2 Dendrobium catenatum | reverse complement strand
TTAATTTTCAAAACCCTATTCTGATATTGAATCCATTATAGAATATTGTGTCGGCCTCCCGAGACTGTACTTTATTCTCAATGTAGTATTCGATTACAAAATAGAAGAAAATCAACATCTGTATTGTGACGAAATTTTTCCCACCAAATATGATCAATTTTTTTATATAAAAAGTTTTAGTCATTCTAATAATGATTTATCCTTTACAAAAGGGGAACGTAAGAAAGGATGGGCTTGTATTTTATAACTTGAATTGACAAATGGATCTTATCTATTTGTTTAGTTGATATAGAAAACTAATAATGATAAATTATTATATATTGAAATGATCAATTCTTAGGTATTAATTTTTTGTTATCTAGTAATGTGTAATTTGGAGAAAATGATTAGTTTATTAAGATACTTTCATTTCTTAATTTTTTCTTATCATTATTAGATGCCAATTGTGGAACTATTGAACAATCATTTGACTCTTTCCTCTATTAATTGTGTAAGCACATACTTATATTGTAATAGAAGGAAGAAATCTTATTATCATTTCATTTCAATAAGGCCTCTATCAAGAGTAAATTTTTATTAGATTGTCTTGTACAGTAGGCTCGTTTCTTTTGTTGATATTTTCCAAGGCTATCTTGGATGTTTGCTTCGAAGATTGATTCAAGTAAAATTACAATTCCCTGAAATATTGTATTTGAAAATTTAATTAGCTCTTGCCCTCCTCCCTTTATCTTATAACGCATTATATTATGTCTGTCCTTTTGATTATAAGAATTAGGACTTAGCTATTCTTTTTAGTGCAAATTCACGACTTTATAAGTTTTCAACTTATCCAACTAACTATGATCGAGTACATAATCCGCTTGTTCTCTACCATATGTTATTTTGTCACTTACATAAAGGAAAAGTTAATTTCTTGATTAATGAGCTTTCAATTTAAAATAGTAAGAAGATTATTTTTTATCCACTCTTTTGATAAAAGTTAAGAAAATTTAAGAAATC
>NW_021399909.1:0-264 GCF_001605985.2 Dendrobium catenatum | reverse complement strand
AACATTCTTCATGCAGAATTCTATGGAGTTGATAAAATGACTTTAGTTTGTATTCAAATGTCATATGAAGTTATTAACTACTTAATTCTTATGAAGGTTTCCTGTTCTTTTCATGAATCATTCGTTGTTAGAGATTTGAAAGTGTTTTAAATTACAATAGAGCTTGGCAGATTCCTTTGCTTGCTTAGGTGCAGTTAGAAATGAGATTGAAATTGAGTAAGAAGTGGTCTAAGTTTTCACATGGATGATTCTCTGATTTATCGT
>NW_021399908.1:0-290 GCF_001605985.2 Dendrobium catenatum | reverse complement strand
AGTCTTACCCATTCATTTGTTGTTCCAAACCCATGGCCACCATGGATGCTTTTAAAATCATCTACCTCTCTACTAACATGTCCATTTAAATTTTCTCCAATAAAAACTCTTTCTTCAAGAGATATCTTTTGTATTAATTATTTTAAGTCATCCCAAAATTTTAATTTTAAACTTATATACAAACCTACTTGAGCATAAGCACTTATAATATTAATAATTTTAGCATCAATAATAATCTTTAAAGCTATATTTCTATATCTAATTCTATTAATTTTTATAATATTATCTTT
>NW_021399907.1:0-212 GCF_001605985.2 Dendrobium catenatum | reverse complement strand
AAAATTAATCATATACTCCTTTTTTATTTAAAACAAAATGTAGAGAGAGAAAAAAAGGAAGAGAGCTCTCTTTTTAGAGAGAGAAAGAGAGGGAAAGAGAGGATTTTTGGTGGAAGGGGTTTAGGGTGTGTAGGAAATCGGGGGAATGAGGTTAGAGAGAAAATCTCTCTTTCTTTATTTTTTGGAGAGAGAAAGAGAGGGAAAGATGGGAT
>NW_021399906.1:0-359 GCF_001605985.2 Dendrobium catenatum | reverse complement strand
GAAATATCTAAATAAAATTTACTTTTCTTCTCTTCAGGAGTCTTTGGGAGCTCAGAAGCATCTCCGGGTTGATCTGATAGTTCCAGAAGATGATGTAGAGATGACTCCACCTTCAAAGCTTAAGGAAGCCCGAGTCATCCAGGGTCCTATAGTTCAGGAGAAAGAGGACACTAGAGATCGTTTTATTGCTTTTAGTAGTGTTGATCGTGATGTATCTAGTAGAGTTGTGTTTTCTTCGGATGGGGAAACTGTTATCCTCAATCCTCTTATCTTAGATGACTTCTATTTTGTTCAGTGTGATGATATCAAATCAATGAAAAATGATTCTGCTTATATCTTGTCTATTTCTGATAATGATG
>NW_021399905.1:0-1957 GCF_001605985.2 Dendrobium catenatum | reverse complement strand
AACGAACTGTTGAATATAAATAATGGTCTGTGTATTTTATAAAAATATAATATCTAAAAGGAAATTAGTAGATTTTGTATCACATACATGCTTTTTATTTTCATTATTAAAAAAAGGAAAAAAAAAGTTGATTATTGAGTGTTAAAATATTTATTATAAGATAGAGAGTTTATTACCTCACCGTATTGTATAAAAATTATGCATACACGTACACAAATAAGATAGTAGAGAGTTAAAAGTAGACATTACAGGAAAATCATCAATTACCGGCAGAATTTTCCGCCTGATATTGATCATTTTCCTGTGGAATTGAAATTTTACGCCGGTAAACCCACTTAAGAAATATTTTTCGGCAAAAATCTGCCTGAAAGTCTGTCAAAAATATTTTATCGTAATCAATCGAAAATCTGCTGAAAAGCCGCCAAAAAAATTTTGTGTTAACTCATTAAAGAGATGCATAGATGACATAGAAAGAGAAAGAATATCGTGCATAAGTTCATACTTAAAGAATTTTGGAGTAATTAGATTAAATGATCAACACTCAATATGATGTTCACTAAAAATATTTATTAAGCTCATATTAGGGTATGTCCCCTTGTCCCAAATGAGAAAGTCTTCATAGGGAGTGAGGTCTTAAAAAATTCTAATGGTGATGGAGTATATGTATAAAATGAATGTTGTATCATATAATTAATACTTATATATGTTGGTGCCATGTTCCCTTCCGAATGTTCCTTAAGTTTGCTAGAAGATAGGAAAATTGAGTGTCATTGGGCCTGAAATGATCCTGACCTAGAATGACATAACAACCAAGGCTAAAAGTTTCTCAAGCATGATGAGTGTGTGGCCTAAAGTAGAAAGTGCTCTTGAGCAAACTTTTGAGGACTTTGGGAGGGCCATCTTGAGGACCTTTTTAACGACTCCTTTCAGGACTTGTTAGTCATTTCAACCAATTAATCAAATCTATAACACGCTATCAGACAATTTATGTTAATTCCATTGATCATACAACACTCTTTAGGCATCTTAATGCTCTAATAATAACAATATGAGCTATCTTAGTCTTTCTAGATTCTTATCATTGAAATGTCCACTTTAAGTATGAGCATATAAGTTTGAAGATCATTTGGTTCTCAAATGATGTCATTAAGTTTTCAACTATAATTTCAGATGTTTGAGTTAGGTCCATTTGGACTCAGATCAAGATGCATTTTATATCATTGGTTTTTCTTATCAAAATGTTTATTTCAACTATAAGTTAATTGAAAACGAAATTCAGATGATCTTGCAGTCAGTTATGAAATTTTTAATTTTAAAGCGTACATTAAGATATGTGCATGATCAAATGGATTTTGTAGTAATGGATCACTAAAAAATGAAAGAAAATATTTGCTCGTAACAATTTCATAAAATTAGTATGTATTAATTCCTGATAATGAGGATGTATTGAGACTTCATGTCAATATTTCAAGAAATTTAACATAAATTTATGTATAATACCTAAATATAGAGCAAAAAAATTTATATGAATGCCCATATATCGATAAGTAATGTAACAACGAAAAAAGATATTCATAGCATAAAGAACACTATGGATAGCTCAATGTTTGATTACTATACTTTCGAGTATTACTAAACCTTATACACCATAATATATAGCTACATTCAACTCATAGGGACTAGTTGAGCTCATCTCATAGGTGCTTGGACAAGAGGTGTACTTGTCCAAGACATGCCCTAGTTAGAGAGAAGCCAACCCAAGCAAGATTCAATAAGGAAAAGCATTCACCTCAGTGAAGCTCGATCAAGAAAGCACAAACCCTGAACAAGTTTGACTAAGGGACGACTCACCCAAACAAACCTCAACTAAAGTAGGTACTCACCACATAAAAGTTTACCCTAAAGAGATATTCACCTAATTGGGGCGACTCGCCTCTCTCAAAGAACTATTCATCAA
>NW_021399904.1:0-225 GCF_001605985.2 Dendrobium catenatum | reverse complement strand
TAAGATTAATGCACTTGAGAGTTGAGAAAAATGGAATGTGGGCCATTACTGATTTTCCAGCTCAAAAATTGATGCAATCAAAAATTTGGGAGAGGGACCCAAATTTTTTATCACAAAAAACTTAACCTTACTAGGAAATAGAACATTACAAAACTTATAATAATTAGACAAATTAAATAAAACAAAATACAACTTTAATATTATAAAAACTATTACAACTTGGAC
>NW_021399903.1:0-2145 GCF_001605985.2 Dendrobium catenatum | reverse complement strand
TGGTCCAAGCTGGACCGGTCCAACCGGCCCCTCCTAGGCCGGCATGGGCGTAACATTACTCCCCTTCCAAAAACTCACATTGTCCTCAAGGCGAAAAGAGGGAAATTGCTCTTTCACTCTTTCAAATGGCTCCCAAGCAGCATCAAAATAAGGGAGATCTTTTCATCGAATCCATTTCCTTATTGCCCTCTTTATCTGATCTTAGCCCTATAAGCTCCAGGGGTTCTAAAATCACTTTCCAATCCTCCGTCATTATTGATGGTAATTCTATACTAATTGCATACTCCCCTATAGCTCTCCTCAACTGAGACACATGGAACACTGGGTGTATGGTGGCGGTGGGAGGCAACTTTAAGCGGTAAGCCATTGTGCCGATCTTGTCCAAAATCTCGTAAGGGCTGAAATACCTCGGTGCTAATTTCTCATTCCTCCTAGCCACTGTCTTTTGCCTGTAGGGCCGTAGTTTTAGGAACACCTTCTCCCCCACTTCAAACTGCATGTCCCTCCTATGTGAATCCGCCTGCTTCTTCATAATTTGTTGTGCCCTCAGAAGATGTTCATTCAACTTTTCCAATACCTTCTCCCTTTCCTCCAGATACTGCTCAACTGAAGAGACAGATGAACTTCCTCTCCCATAGTGCACTAGGTGTGGGGGTTCCCTCCCATACAACACTTTGAACAGGGTAATCTGAGAAGCAGAATGATACAATGTATTGTACCAATACTCAGCCCATAACAGCCACTTTGCCCACATCCGTAGTGTTTCAGAAGCAAAACACCTCAAATAGGTCTCCAAACTTCGGTTCACCACCTCCATTTGCCCGTCTGTCTGTGGATGGTAGGCGGTGCTTAACAACTCCCTCCAAAATTGGCTGAGGAACACTTTGTCTCGATCAAACACAATCGATTCAGGAATCCCAGACAGTCTCACAACCTCCCTGATAAATGTTGCTGCTACTGACACTACGGTGTAAGGATGTCGTAAGAGTATGAAGTGTGCATATTTGCTAAGTCTGTCAACCATCACCATGATGATCGTGAATCCTTTTGATCTTGGTAAGCCGTCGATGAAATCCCTGGACACTTCCTCCCAAACTTTGTTTGGAAGTGTCAATGGTTGTAGTAGTCCTCCTGGAGTCATGGCCATGTATTTGTTTCTCTGGCACACTTCACACCTCGCCGCCATCTCCTCAACATCTTTATGCATCCCCTTCTAGTAGAGCTCAGCTGCTAGCCTCCTGTATGTCTTCTGAACTTTTGAATGACCTCCAACTGTGCTGCCATGGAACTCCTGCAACAAGTGGGGAATATGTATGGAAGTTCGTGGCATCACAAACCTTCCTTGGTACAATAGTCTCTCCCCCTCAATGTAGTAACCAGGATGGCTACTCTTGTCTGTCCTCAGATCTTCCCTGATTTTTCTCAATTCTTCATCCTGCATGCTTTCTTCCTTGATGCCCCCCTATCGACCATCAAGGGTACAGACACAACTAATTCCTGGAGCTCCCCCACACATATGGATAAAGCGTCAGCTGCTTTATTTTTCAAACCTGGCCTGTACTGAATCTCGAAATCATAGCCCAATAGTTTGGAGAGTCATCGCTGATGCTCCTCAGTTACCATCCTTTGTTCCAAGGGTATTTTAAGCTCCTCTGATCAGTCCGGACGATGAAGTGTCTCCCCAAAAGATAGGGGCACCACTTTTGAATAGCCAAGAGAATGGCCATCAGCTCCATCTCGTACACTGACTTCAGTCTTGCCCTGGTTGATAGCACTTGACTGAAGTATGCTATAGGCCTGTGGTTCTGCATCAACACTACCCCCAACCCATATCCTGATGCATCGGTCTCTACTACAAAGACCTGGCTGAAGTCTGGAAGAGCTAGAATATGAATAGTGGTCATGACTTTCTTTAACCTCTCGAAGGCCTGGGTCGCTGCCTCTCCCTAAGAAAAGTTGTCTTTCTTCAGCTGCTTAGTCAAAGGCCATGCAATGGTACCGTACCCTTCACAAACCTCATGTAATAACAAGTCAATTATAGGAAACCCCTCAACTCTCTTATGTTCCTAGGCAGTGGTCATTTCTGCATTGCCTTAATTTTGGTCTGGTTCGTCGTCACTCCTTAGGATACCACATGTCTCAAGT
>NW_021399902.1:0-352 GCF_001605985.2 Dendrobium catenatum | reverse complement strand
CGCGAGCCGACTCGAATAATTTTTAATTTTTTAAATTAAATAATTATTATTTTTTATTACATTTAAATCATTAAAAATAATTGGTTGTATTTAATTTATAAAAAAATAAAGATAAAGATGCATCTACAGAAGAACAATTCCCCAAAAACAAATACATTAAATATTTTAATATATTCCCAAGCCAGATGATGTCAAAAAACACAAGAGATCTTTTATCCATAGGAAAAAGTAACGGACAACTGAGAGTCATGCAGACGAGCGCCCCAAGGCGTCTGCAGTGTGGCTGGCTCGCTAGCCCAGAAATAAGGCGAGAAATGGCGAAATCGGGTGGGCAGGAAATCAAAATGGAGCG
>NW_021399901.1:0-338 GCF_001605985.2 Dendrobium catenatum | reverse complement strand
AACATAAGTCAAAGGACCAATTAGGATCTGCTTTAGAAGTCGGCCCTATTCTCAAAAACTTTTCTTAAACAATATCCCTATCACTCTACATTAATTGATTGGATACATAGTTTTAAAGCGCCTAGGTGATTTAGTTGGCTCCCTAATCCAGGCCGGGGTAAGTCCAAATTTGCATTACATTAGCCTTTTTCGGGTTATTGATTTTTAGTACCCAATTTAGACTTAGATTCTAAGGCAGGTTCAAGCTATAAGCCCTTAACTTTCAAGAATTGAATTCCAACTTTCTAATAAAATTGATCACTCAAACATATATCTCTTTCAATTAAATTTAAGCCCAA
>NW_021399900.1:0-462 GCF_001605985.2 Dendrobium catenatum | reverse complement strand
GGTTTTCAACTGACATTAAAACGAATTAACTTTTGATTGTCTGTACGAAATTTTTCCATCTGTACGATCGGTCAAGTCAAAAGTCCGTACGAAAGGATGCATCGTAAATTGTGTTGATTATGAAAAGTCGTTTCATTTTGGATGAAATGGATCATCTGTACGAACTTTTTCCGTCGAGACAAACGATAATTTTTGTCCAGGATGAACTGTTTTCGTCCAGGACGAACGTATCGTTTTCTTTAAATATGAATGAATTTTAACTCAACAATCATATATCCAAACTTCACTTTCAATCTCTTTTCGACTTTAAATCGACAATGGCTTCCTCAAGCAAAAGACAAAAGGTTTTGGCTAAGAAACCTCATAGAAATGCCTCTGAAAACTTCCTTTCAAAGGCAAATGAGGAATCCTTTTCTCGTTTTGCATCTGCCAAAATCACAATTTCTCGCATTCTGATTCAAA
>NW_021399899.1:0-2995 GCF_001605985.2 Dendrobium catenatum | reverse complement strand
CCTCCCTCGATAATTATTACATAAATCATAAAAATTATAGCTTTTGCTTCCTAAATATCTCATAACTAATATATATCCCAATGGCTATTTCATTTGCATGAAACTAAATGGAAAAGCAATAAATTCTTATACATTAAGCAATATTATAAATGATAGGGATAGTAGTATACTAGATAAAAATTCGAAAGATAAAATTATTGAAGTCATTAGGATTGGTGAAAGGGTAACTATAAATGATGAAATTATAAAAGCGGTTGATGCCTATGATCAAGTTGGATTAGAAGATAGTTTGGCAAACTAATTTTTGTAGGAGATAGATATAAATTTCATGGGTCCATATTTATGATGGGCAAACAGCAACTATATTCATTCAATAATTGAAGTGGCTATTGCGTTTGGAAACAAATGACTAGGATTTAATGACAATAATTTCACATTCTAAAAACCTAGCCTAAACCAAGAACAAGCGTTAAGGTTTCATGAGCAAGATTTGAAACTCAATTGGCAAAATAGTTATATTTTTATTAAAGTCCTTGATTAAAGATGATCAATGCCTCAAGAAATTATAAATCATTTTCCACGAGTGTTACCTTGAATGGAATTGGCTTTGACAAGCTGAGCACAGTCTTCTAGTAAACCATCACAAATATCATCAATCGTTTGATTTTTGTTCAACCTTAAGTAAACATGAGCTGAGGACATCTTATCAACATGAAACCTGTAAAATTGATGCTGGCGTTTTAGGAATATGAAATAAACTTCAAAAGGATGCATCTAAATGTATAGAAAAAACAGTTGAGCATAAAAAAGCCTAATATAATGATGTTAATGTATACAAAATAAATTTTCCAAAAAAGAAAACATTAAAGATCAAAAAAATATTCAAAAATAACTGCTGATGTCTAAAGGCTTTAGAATATTTTGAACAAACACTAGATAATAGTCAATCAGCACAACAGATAACTTAGCCATAGAAAAAAGTAAAAGCAAAAAGATGCAGGAGATGCAAAAAAGTGTTGCCTATAACCAGTTAAGTTACAAGACAGCTCAAGTGGTCAGGAGTAATAGCCATTCAAACTCCAAAGCATCAGACACTATAAAGGCATATGGTCATAGATTTTCAACTTTTCAGAGAGGATGACTACACTAAAGTTGAGATTATATTTTCATCGTCTAATATATCCAAAGATAAAATGGCTTTATGAATCCTTCAACAATAAATAACATTAATATCTACATTTGGTGTTATTCCAACTAATTAAAATCCCACACAACATATTCTAGTTTATTAGCTTGAGCATGGTATCTTCCTCATCATAGCCATTTCACATTTAAACTACATGAGTGGTCTTTCTGCACATAATGAAACTTGCCGAATCAGAACTTAGATGTAATTACTACATGATGTAATCAGAGTTTGATAATGGAATCCCAGGTATTTGAGATATAGCACAAAATTTCATATATATATATATATATATATATATTATATATTATATGAACTTAAAGACAGAAAATCAGTTTAAATTTTGATTTAAGTCATTCATGGATCCGTACAAAGGATGGACCACGAGTTAAACCCTAATGGTAGTTGGAAATTAGGTTATCCCTATTGTAACTACTCAAAAATAAGGAATTTGGATAGAAAAGGGTGAATACCTGCCAACAATAAATTTAAAGTAACAAATTTTATTCAGACTATAACGCCATTAGGCATAAGAAAGCACAGTTATAAAAGGAAGGCAATCAAAACTCGTATCATGTACGCCATTAGGTTAAAAGGTAGTATCATATGAATATTCTAATGAATCTATTCGGTCCTATCTCTTCACTGATTATTTGATACACTAACATTTAAACTGAGTAACAAATATAACTGAAATCAACTTTCTAAATAAATAAAATTTTTTATTAAAAACACGACATCCATATCTCAGGAATGTACCTACATTTCACTGTCCTTAATTTTCACCTATATCCACAAAACTGTCAAAAGGCACGATTCAGACGGAAGCAAAAGCTATTGAAAATTTGAAGGGATAAAAATAAACTTCATAAAAACATTACACCTTGTATAGTTGAGTTAGTGGAAACTAATTCTAGAACCATTTGGCCTACTGAATTGAATTTCGAAACATTCCAAAGAAACCAATTAAAGATTGAACTATATGGACGGCCAACTTAAAGCAATCTAAACTTCCTCCAGAAAACCCCAGATTCAAAAAATTCAAACCCAAGATCCAAATAACAAATCAAACCTAAATTATAATTTTCAAAATTAAATCCATGGTTGACAACATATTGTCCACTAGTGTATCATATCTAGCATGGTCTCAAAGGCAAATAGTTCTTTCGAGTTCAAACAGTTCCAAATGGTGACGTTATGCTTGCAGAAAGGAATTGAGAGTCCACGACCAATTCTCTAGACATTGTGCATTTAGCAAGTATCCGCATTCAAGGACGAAATAATTGTTTTTTCGACAGCATAAGAATAATAATAGATATAGAAAAAGCAAGAGATTACATAATGTCTCGGGAAATCCGTAACTTGATCAAGCTCCTCGTATTTCGTGTTTGTCCAGCCCATGATAGAATCGTTGGTAGGTGCCCCTAACTCTTGGCCGGGCCTTTGAAGTATAAAGAAACGCATGCTTTTCTGCTGTCAAATGCAAAATGGTGGATATGCTATGGATTCTTACAATCCTTAACGATTCTTTTTTTCAAGCTCGTTCAGGAGAAGGTTTCATAGGAGTACACCTGAAGTTTAGTGGAGAGGGTAAATAGGAATGGATATAGAGATCGTGAGCTGCGGCGATCGAAGAAGTTATCAAAAAGTAGGGAGATTGCTGGGTAATAGCGAAACGAATTATAATGGGTTTCTCTGGTAGACTTAAGGAGAAGGAATAAAGAAATTGCGGTTCGCGGAAGAAATGGTAGTTCAGATAATTGAGGCCCCAAACAAACGAGAAAATTTCGTTGTTGGAGAGTAAGAATG
>NW_021399898.1:0-240 GCF_001605985.2 Dendrobium catenatum | reverse complement strand
TTAACATTAGGAAAAATATTTCTAAGTTTTCTTCCATATGTTTGTCTTCTAAGGGATTTCATGAATTTAGGATATTATTTAGGATTTATAAAATATTCAAGTTTAGGGGGGTTCCTATTATCCTCGAGAGCTCTTATTATGAGTTTGTAAAAAGAATTCATATCTTTCAAGATTCGATTGGTATAATTCATTCTATATGTCTTGCTCTCAGATTCATCCTTAAAATTCTTAAATTCTTTT
>NW_021399897.1:0-280 GCF_001605985.2 Dendrobium catenatum | reverse complement strand
AGACCGCTTCAGACCGCCAAAGGAGGGAACTCATCATAAGCAGTTCTTCGCACTGACTCAGACTGGTACAATATCTGCTTATAGGGACAAGTTCGAGTTGCTGTCCAGTAGACTTCGTGGGATGACGGATGAGGTGCTTGAGGGTAACTTCATGAAGGGTTTAAAGCCTACATTCGATCAGCAGTTAGAGCGGCCAAACCAAGGAGTCTGAGGGAGACTTTGGAGATGGCTGAGCTGATAGAAGATAGATTGTCTTCTGATCAATACCGCAGGCCTAATT
>NW_021399896.1:0-295 GCF_001605985.2 Dendrobium catenatum | reverse complement strand
CTGATTAACTTAGGTGGGTATGGACCCAGTATCACCTTTAGAAAATTGGTTTGAATTAGGGACATTTGATCAACATTACCACACCTGACTAACACAAGTAGGCATGGACCCAGTATCACCTATAGAAATGGGGGTTTGACTTATTGGTTTTGGTATCCCAGACAACGCTTTAGGTGACAAGCGAAACTGGGTAAAACAATCCTTCAGAAAAGGAGGGACAAATCAAAGGTTTCATGTGCTAGTACCAATATGATTGGTGTGCACAAACATAAGGATAAATATCCTTACGACATCT
>NW_021399895.1:0-299 GCF_001605985.2 Dendrobium catenatum | reverse complement strand
CTGTAAAGGTCAATTCAATCTCCAACCAACGTTCAATCAGGTTCTACTTGTGTTCCAGTATCAATAGTCAATTCAATAATCAATTCAAGAATCAATCAATAATCAATTCAATAATCCATATTAAAGCAATCTAGAACAATTATATCAATAGTCATGCACATATCAATTCAATTTATCAATTTCAGAAAAATTAGAAATCGTACGAAAATCGGGCAGAGTAACGGCAGTCTATCAAATTTACACAAAAATCCTGCAAAAAAATACAAATTCCAAATTTCTCCAAATTACAGTAGAATATT
>NW_021399894.1:0-327 GCF_001605985.2 Dendrobium catenatum | reverse complement strand
CTCTTGCCAGTAAGGACGTGGTACGTGTCTTCTAACCAATGGTTTGCCGCCAAATGGTACCGCAGGATAAACGGTTATGACCCAGGGCCCTCTGAACCGAGTGATTTTACCGCCAAATGGTACCACGAAATACCGGTTATGGCCAGCGCCGATACGCTCCTTATTGGCATCAAATCCTTTAGATATGAATCAATAGTATATGATCGATAGGGCACAAAGCCCTTTGTTAGCCAAGGTGGATTCAAATTTGTTCCCTTAGGCAAACATGCAACCTCAGTCTACAAGGTCCCCTTGGACGAAGTAACCCATGGCTTCCGACAAGGATCC
>NW_021399893.1:0-266 GCF_001605985.2 Dendrobium catenatum | reverse complement strand
TTAGACAGATAGTTGGTATGCTTTTGCTACCTTACTTTTGGTCCTTCTCTTGGCTCTACCCCTACTACGGGGTAAGGCTAGAGGAGAATCCCTTTACCTTTTTCACCCCAGTGGTGATCTTTACTTTTGGTTCTCTTTTCTGCTCTGCCCCCGCTATAGGGCAAGGCTATAGGAGAATCTCCTTACCTCGTTTTCACCTTTTTAGGTGACCTTTACTGTTGGCTCTTTCCTAGGCTCTACCCTTGCCAAAGGGTAAGGCCAGGAGA
>NW_021399892.1:0-5828 GCF_001605985.2 Dendrobium catenatum | reverse complement strand
CAATTAACCCCTCGGAAGAGCAATGGATCGAACAGGCAGTAAAAAAAATTTTCTAAGTCCTAATTATCCGGACGAATTTAATATTCATCCCGAGACGAACTCCTCTAGATTCTCACTTTGCACTGTTCGTCCAGAAGAAATGCATGGTTCGTCTCTGGATGAGATTCTCTGTTTAAAATCGTCCAAGATGAAATTTATCCTTCGCCCTAGACGAAACTCTTTGTTTAAAATCATCCAGGATGAAATTCGTTCGTCCCAGGACGAACCGAACCGACTTACCACAGTTGGTTACGTCCTGTAGGGATTTGGAAACTGACCTATGGAATAACCATTTCATACCGGACAAACCTAGTTTGTACGGGATGATGATCGTGTACGAACATAATTTATACCAATATATATTATGATCATTTTCGACACTTTAAGTAAAATCGTCCGGGACATCCACGATCGTACAGGACGATCCACTGCGTACAGAATTGAAAATTTGAAATTTTTAGGCAATTTTTCTTGTCTTTCCTATATATAGTCCAAATTAGACTGCCACCAAATATTTTTTGTCATTGATCTTCGTGCCTACTAAAAGAAGACTCAAGGAGAGAGTGAGAGAGAGCATTCAAAGAAGGATTTCTTCCACTATAGCATGAAGGCTTTGCTTGGTGTTCAAAGGTAAGATTTCTTGCTTGTGATTTGATATTACTTCACTCATTTCTTTCTTCCTTCTAGATTTCTTGTGAGGAGATCTATCAAGGAGATTGGGTTCTCTTCCCACACTAGGAGAGTGTGAAAGGACAAAGGGTTCTCTACCCACACTAGGAGAGTGTAAAAGGACGAAGGGTTCTCTGCCCACACTAGGAGAGTATAAAAGGACGAAGGGTTCTCTGCCCACACTAGAAGAGTGTAAAAGGACGAAGGGTTCTATGCCCACACTAGGAGAGTGTGAAAGGACTGACAGTTCTCTGCCAACACTAGGGATAGTGTAAAAGAACGACAGTTCTCTGCCGTACCGGGTAGCGGTGGAAAGAGTGTTTGTAAAGGCTTCTCCGCCTTGCTATGGGTGCAAAAGGAGAGACACTATTGATATTAGTGCAATACTCAGAGGGTGCCTCTAGGGAGTGGATGTAGGTCTGGTTTAGACCGAACCACTATAAATCTTGTGTCATTTATTTTTACTATTTTTTTATTTTTCGCATTTTACTGTTTAAAAAGTTGTGGTTGAAAAACTTTTTATAAAAGTTAATTCAAATTTATTTTCAGTTCAACTCATCTAAAAGAGGGATAATTTTTAACTACCAATTCACCTCCCCTCTTGATAGTCATGGGACATTAACTTAGGTTTAACAACCTACTCACTAGCCTCAACAAGTGAGAGTATAAAGAGAGGGAGGAAGAGAATGAGAGAGAGAGAGAGAGAATAAGAAAGATGGAGAAAGGAAGAAAGAGTGAGTGAAAGTACAAAAAGTGGAAGGAAGAGAATGTGTGTGTGAGAGAGAGAAAATAAAAAAGATGAAGAAAGGAAGAAAGAGTGAGAGAGTAAACGAGAGTATAACAAGATGGAGAAAGAGAATGTGTTTGTGTGAGTGAGAGAGAGAGAGTAAGAGTGAGAAAGAAAGTGAAAAAAAGGGGAGAGAGAGAGGGAGAGGGAGAGGGGAAGATGGAGAAGGGGGTAGAGAGAGAGAAATAAGAAAGATGGAGAAAGGAAGAAATAGTGAGAGTGTGAGTGAGAGTATAAAAAGAGGGAGGAAGAGAATATAAGAGAGAGAGAGAGGGGGGAGAGGGAGAGTGAGAGAGAGAGAGAAAAAGAGAGAGGGAGAGAGAGAGAGAGAGAGAGTAAGAAAGATAGAGAAAGGAAGAAAGAGTGAGAGTACAAAGAGCAAAAGGAAGAGAATGTGAGAGAGAGAGAGAGTAAGAGTGAGAGAGATAGAGATATATATATAGAGAGAGAGAGAGAGAGGGGGAGAGAGAGAATAAGAAAGTTTGAGAAATGAAGAAAGAGTGAGAGAGCGAGTGAGAGTATAATGAGAGGGAGAAAGAAAATGTGTGTGAGAGAGAGGGAAGGGGAGAGAGAGAGGGTGAGGAGAGAGAGAGGGAGAGAGAGAGCGAGAGAGAGAGAGAGAGAGGAATAAGCTAGATGGAGAAAGGAAGAAATAGTGAGTGAGTAAGAGTATAAAGATAGGGAGGAAGAGAATGAGATAAAGAGAGAGAAAATAAGAAAGATGGAGAAAGAAAGAAAGTAAAGAGAGTGAGTGAGAGAATAAAGAGCGGAAGGAATAGAATGTGTGTGTGAGAGAGATAGAGACAATAAGAAAGAGGGAGAGAGAAAGAAAGAGAAAATAAGAAAGCTCGAGAAAGGAAGAAAGAGTGGGAGAGTGAGAGAAAGTATAAAGAGAGGGAGAGTACAAATATAGGGAGGAAGAGATTGAGAGAGAGAGAGAGAGAGAGAGATTAAGAAAGATGGAGAAAGGAGGAAAGAGTGAGAGACTAAGTGAGAGTATAAAGAGCGGAAGGAAGAGAATGTGTATGTGTGAGAGAGAGAGAGATACAATAATGGGGGGAGAGAGAGAGAGAGAATAAGAAATATGGTGAAAGGAAGAAAGAGTGAGAGAGTGAGTGAGAGCACAAAGAGTGGAAGGAATAGAGTGTGTGTGTGAGAGAGAGAATAAGAGAGAATAAGAAAAGATAGAGAGAGGAAGAAAGAGTGACAGAGTTAGTGAGAGTATAACGGATGTAGGAAGAAAATGTGTGTGTGAGAGAGAGGAGAGAGAGAGTGTGTGTGTATGTGTGCGTGAAAGAGAGATAAAGAGAGGGAGAGGGAGAGAGGGTGAGGGAGAGAGAGGGAAAGAGAGAAAGAGAGAGAGAGAGAGAGAGAGAGAGAGAGGGGAATAACATAAATGGAGAAAGGAAGAAATAGTGAGTGAATGAGTGAGTGAGAGTACAAAGATAAGGAGGAAGAGAATGAGAGAGAGGGAGAAAGAAAGATGGAGAAAGGAAGAAAGAGCGAGAGACTAAGTGAGAGAATACATAGTAGAAGGAAGAGAATGTGTGTATGAGAGAGAGAGAGCGGTAATAAGGGAGAGAGAAAAAAAAATAAGAAAGATTGAGAAAGGAAGAATGAGTGAGAGAGAGAGTGAAAGTATAAAGAGAGGGAGGAAGAGAATGAGAGAGAGAGAGAGGGAGGGAGAGCAGGAGAGAGAGAGATAGAGAGAAAGGAAGAATGGGAGAGAGAGCTATATATATATCGATAGAGAGAAAGAGGAGCAGGAGAGAGAGAGAGAGGGAGAGATAAAGGGAGAGGGAGAGGGAGAGGGAGGGGGAGAGAGAGAGAGAGAGAGAATAAAAAACGGAGAAAGGAAGAAAGAGCGAGAGACTATAAAGTGAGGGAGGAAGAGAATGAGAAAGAGAGGGAGGGAGGGAGGGAGAGAGAGAGAGGGAGGGGGAGAGGGAGAGAGAGTGAGAAATAGATAGAGAGAGAGAGAGAGGGCGTTGGAGAGATAGGAAAATTAATAATTATCGGTGGTGTTTTCAACTGTTCTTCATCCGTCGAGTTTGGTAAGGTTTATTAACTCAAAGTTTTTTGTTACTGCATTTAGTTTTTTAATTAGTATTTATGCAGTCATTATATATTGTCTTTAGGATCTTAGGAGGAGCTTTTGAAGTCTATTATTGAATTGATTGCATCTTTATTTTTAAAAATTGAAGTTTAACTTAGTTATAAATAAAATGTATATAATAAAGATATAGTATTATATGAGATACCTAGTGGGAGAGAGTTATGGAGCATAGGTTGCAGTGTGATTCTAAATTTTCACAAAATTAGTTTGGATTCATGCAAGGTAGTTCTAGTATGGAAGCTATGCGTTTTTTTAGTGTGTTTGTGGAGAAGTATATAGAGAATAAGGAGGATCTACACATGATATTTATTGATTTAGAGAAAGTATATGATAGTGTTTCAAGAGAAGTGCTATAGAGAGTTATAAAAAAGAAAGGGGTTAATAATGCTTATGTTCAAGTCATTAAGGATATGTATGTAAGAGTTATTACATGTGTTCAGACATAAGATGGTTTGACCAAATATTTTTCTACTTTAGTTGAATTACGTCAAGGATCGGCCTTAAGTCCATATCTTTTTGCTTTTGTCATGGATGTTCTCACTAGAAATTTGCAAGAGGTTGTACCGTGGTGTATGCTTTTTGTTGAAGATATTCTTCTTGTTAAATATATTGGGTCTATTATTAAGAGTATATATTTTAAATATATTTGGTCTATTTTTTTGAGTGAAGGTGAAATATATATGGTTATTATTAGTAGAATTCAAGTTGGATGGTTAAAGTAGAGGAATGTTTCAGACTTGTTATGTGATAAAACGTCCTGCATACATGTTATCCAACATGCTAATATATCATATACATGTTATTCAAATATGTTAATGGTTCATGTACATGCATTATGAAGCATGCAATTACGTCATGCAATACTATTGTCCAATAATGAAACATAATTATGTTATATTCTATATGTAAATGCATAATACATATTAGTCATGTAACATATAAATCCATTATACATGTATACAACCTCCAAATATATTAGGTATATATATCGTCCTACATGCAGATATACCATATGCAAAAATTATGTCATATGCAAACTTATTATGCGCATACACTACACTGCATATATTTAAGGCTGTATATATTCTAATAATTGATTTCACAACTATATAAGCAATGTTTGCTTTAACATCCAAATGACTATCCAAGAAGATATATATTAGATGTATAATAGATTAGTACAATGTCAAAGATGATTGACAGATTAATTTATGCTGGGAGTTGAGACTTTTATTCAAGTTGTATCTCAGCTACCTTCCTTTAAGTTCAATGGAATATTTAGATGCCCATGTTCAAAGAATAAAAATTAAGTATTCCTCAAGCCCAATTATGTAAAGGTTTTTTTATATCCTAGGGGATTTGTTCTATACTATTATATTTAGACCTCACATGGCGAGTACGAGCCATACAGAGATACTCATGATGGTCCATCCATAGCTTTTGAAACATTTGATGAATATCAAATGACTAGACTGTATGAAGAACTTATTTTTTGATGTGGCAGGTCCTATTTAAGGGCTAGTGTGGAAGAGCCACCAAATGCAGTAGCTAAAAAATTCTTTGAGTTACTACATGCATGTCAAGAACTAATTTGGGATGGTTATAAAACTTATTCACAATTATCGATTGCTGTGAAGATGCTAAGTATCAAAACTAAATATAATATTCCTTAGGATTGTTTCAATGAATTTATTGGTCTTCTCAAGAAAATAAATCAAACGGATAATTTAATCCCCATAAATTTGTACCAAACAAAGAAATTAGTATCAAAGTTGGATCTCACTGCTAAAAAAAATTGATTGTTGTATCAATGGGTATATATTAAATTTATTATAATGTGCTTTTTGAATTGTATTTTTTGGAAATTAAGTTAGTAAACATACCTTGCTAAATGTCTATTATCAAATCCTGTTTGTATGTTAATCATTGTGTATTCTTTAACCTTCATATTTATTATAACAAATTTATCTACATTTTATTTTTTTATTATGCAAATCTTCATAATTATTATAATTTAGTTTTTTTATATATTATAATGATTTACTATTAATTCTTTTAATGCAGATGGCTTCAAGTGATGATTTTCCTTAAAGATCTTTCACTTTAAAGTTTTCTCATAAGAAATATTTGAGTGTTGGACCAAGCAGAGTTAGACAAGGTGATGAAAGTGAGGGATAGAGATGAGTTCCACCAGTGATACCATCATCACAACCTAGG
>NW_021399891.1:0-246 GCF_001605985.2 Dendrobium catenatum | reverse complement strand
TGGTATGCAGTGAAAGTCTTAAGTGTTGGCCCGTATAAATTGGTGTGGGTTGCATGGTAGGTTGATCGGGGTTTTCACTGGCATAAGGACAGTGCTTCCTCGTCACAAAAAATGATATAAAGGGGACTAAACTAGCTTGTTTATTTTGACTTGTAAATGCAATTAGATTCATAAATTCTTAGTGTAATGCCAATATATTAGATAATCATTATTTCTCTCATATATTTAAAAATATGTTCTAACAAA
>NW_021399890.1:0-1200 GCF_001605985.2 Dendrobium catenatum | reverse complement strand
GCAATTTTAAACCATGGCTAAAACAGTAGCTAATGCCTTGTTACCACTTTAATATCCAATTTCTCAGATTTGGATGCAAAGAGGGCAACTCTTGCAACTTTTGGCAGTCTTTGAGGTTGAGTTCGGTTAAGCAAGAAAATTACTTTCGTTTGCTGCTGCTACTGCATGAAACCAATTCTTCAATGTTTCCAATTTCTTAATATGCATCACCTCTAGTGATGTAAAAACACAACCATTGCCTTTCCCATGAATTTACTATCAAGGCTATCAAGAATATGGCAAGAGGCGCAGCCAGCCCAGCTGAAAGAAGCAAAGGCACTCTCCCCGGTTGCACACTGATTGTAAGGGGAGGGCAGAGGAAGGACACAACGTGCCATCCAAGGGGTAGAGCAACAGGCTTGAAAAAAATAATAATAATAAGAATAACATCATTGCTAAAGAGAGCACCGTCTAAAAAAAAAAAATTTCCTTTCATTCTTTCCCAAAGGCTCAACTTATTTGATCCAAAACTTGAGTAAATGAAACCCATATGACCGTGAAGTTGGTAGAAAGAAGAAAGACTAAGAAGGTAAGAACGCATATAAACCCCCCCCCACCCCTTTCGCAAGCACAGCAAACTTAAGGTCCGAGGCAACAGAACAATCAGATTTAACAACACAATCAAATTCCACACATAATAGTCTCAACCACATAATAACAAACTCCTGCTTGCCTCAACCAATCTTATCATTTTTAGGCAAAGAACTTGTTTCACATCTTTTGCACAACTTACATTGTCGCTCCTGGTACGTGCTTTCCAAAAGATGAAGGAACCTAACAACATCAGCTGAAACTTTGCCAAGTTTCTTCACAACCCCCTCCTGTCTATTCAAGTTGGGATCAACTAAAAAAAATATAGTATAAGACAAAGGCAAAATGGGCTCAGAAATGATCAGGTTCTTGCAGAGGTTATCAAGCCAAATGAAGCGGAGGCGCTCTACCCGGTTGCATAGTGATGTTAAGGGCCGCATAAAATAGGGACACCAAGTGTGCCATCCAAAGGGAGAGCAAAAGGCCTTCAAAATATCATCATTGCCTAGATACCAGCAAAAGAAGGAACAGGGGAGAAGATCATTCCCAAAGAGAAAAAAATCTAATGAACCCACAATAGCAACCATAACAATCAATATGTTAGGCGGGCCCCTCCGGTCCTTACTTACT
>NW_021399889.1:0-1381 GCF_001605985.2 Dendrobium catenatum | reverse complement strand
TTGGCTTAGCTTTATCCATCTCATATTTATTCAAAATATCCTTTATGTATTTTGTTTGATTTAAAAAGGTTCCATCCTCTAATTATTTTATGCTAAATCCCAAAAAGTAGGATGACTCTCCCATAAAGCTCATCTCAAACTCTCTACTCATTGTTTTAGAAAAATCATCACACTATTTCTTATTAGAAGATCCAAAGAGTATATCATCCACAAAAATCTGAACAATGAGTAAGTCATCTTCTTGGTGGTGTTGTCTCCAAGAGTAACCTTGCCTCCAGTCTTGGACTCTAGTACAACAAAATGGTTGGCATCACCAATCATATGTCAAGAGCATCCACTGTCCAGGTACCACATACTCTTACGAGGCCTTTTGTGAGAGCCCTCCTGTAAAATTACCAAATGTAGATTTAGGAACCCAAGCAGGTTTGGGTTCCTTCTTATGAAGAGTAGAATGCAATGCATGTGTGGTATGCTGTGGATCATGCCCCTTAGGTCTCCATAACAAATGTGTACTATGGTAAACTATGCAAGTGTGTGAGATGCGTCCTAGCATGACACATGAAAAGCATCTAACTCCAGAAAAAGGATTTCTTAAGTAGTTTGAGTTATAATGCCTCTTCCTAGGTTTTGGCAATTGATCAAAAGTAAATGTCATCCTTGTTTTCTTACATGTTTCTAGTTTATTTTGAATCTTCAAATTATACTTTTTAAGACCTCATTTTCAATCCTCAAATTTTTCTCCATCCCTTTAGATTTTTTAATATTAGATTCAAGTGATGTGTGTGACACTTTTAATGCATCATGCTTTTCAACTAACTCACAATGATTTTTATTTAAATCATTAAATTCATCAAGTAAGGTCATATGATTTGAATCAATCGTTTGATGGTCTTTAGTCAAAATTTCATGCTCTTTTTATAGATTCAAAAATTTTAATTTCACGCTAGCATGTGTTTTCTTTAATTTCCTATATGATGCATGAATTTTTTCTGAAACTTCAAGAAGTTTATCGTAGGAAAGTTCACATACCTCTTCTTGATCAAGATTATCGTCAGCCATCAAGCACAATTTTGATGTCTCATCTTCCGGTTCCCTCTCCGATGAGTTCGATGCAGAATCCGCCTAAAATGCTTTTTGTACTCTCATCTTGTCCTTCCTTAGCTTTGGTTTTTCCTCACCCTTTCCTTTGCTTTGTGATCTTTAAGTGTAGGGCAATTAGTTTTCACATGTCTAGGCTTCCTGCATTCATAACAAACGACATCAGAAGATCCTTTAGAATATTTATGATCCTTACCTTTTCTCGAATGATGCTTTTGCTTCTTCCTTAGAAAACTTTTGAATTACCTTGTGATGAAGGCAACTCCATCGCTTTCAGACCCGA
>NW_021399888.1:0-221 GCF_001605985.2 Dendrobium catenatum | reverse complement strand
AGGATAAATTTAAGATTTATACCAATTAAAAATGTAAACAATATAAAATTAATCATAAGATAACCAATTTTCAAATAAAAATTGAATGACTAACTCTAATGAGTTAAGTTTTCAAAACAAAATGATCATACTGTGGGCTCCAAAAATTCGGCCCCGGCCTCCCCGCCGCGCGATTTCTTATTCGCTTGAGCGAGGGAGTTTTAACGAACTAAGTTCCGGGG
>NW_021399887.1:0-359 GCF_001605985.2 Dendrobium catenatum | reverse complement strand
TAATAGGATTGGCAGAACTTTTGGTGTTAACAAGACTGTTCTGCCTATCAAATATCTTGGTGTGCCTCTTTATAAAGGTAAGAAACGGTCGCATCTGTTTGATGGGGTTTTCAAGATTATACATAAGAAGCTGTCTTCGTGGGCTTTCAATTTCTTGTCTTATGGTGGTAGAATTGTTCTTATTAAGCACGTTTTGAGTTCCATTCCTATATATCTGATGCATACCCTAAACCCTACTAATCATATTTGTAAGAAAATGGAAATTATCTTTAATAAGTTTCTTTGGGGCTCTAAAGATGGTAAGCATTCTATTATTTGGAGCTCGTGGACTAATTGTGCTGGGAACAAGGACGAGGGTC
>NW_021399886.1:0-317 GCF_001605985.2 Dendrobium catenatum | reverse complement strand
GTTGGAACCGTGGCCTTCTCCTTGAGATTTGTTATGCCGTTTGGGATTTCTGCTGGACCCGTGAAATGCCTCCTGGTTTCCTGTGCTTAAGCCGTGGCTTTGGCTCTGTATTTGGCTGGATCCGTGGCCTTTTTGCTTGCCTTTGCTGAGACTTTTGGGAATTCAGTAAAATGACTTTTGGCCTTTCATTTATATTATTTTTATATGGGGATTTGAAGGGTTTTTAGGCTGTTAAGATTCCCCCCTCTTGCCTATATATATGAGATGTTTTGTGATGAAATGGGTTGGTGAATTATTGTGAGCAAAATTGCTATTGA
>NW_021399885.1:0-878 GCF_001605985.2 Dendrobium catenatum | reverse complement strand
CACGTATCGCCATAGGCCAGGCCAGGCCGCGGACCGCAATCCGTGGGTGCGATCCGTGGCTTTTCACGTGCGGGAAGTCATGTCGGTTCGCTCCACCGACTCAAGTGGGCCCCACACACGTTTAAAAATAGCATTTTTGCTATTTTTGGGTCCTAAAAATTCCAAAAAAAATTCTAAAAAATCTGAAACAATTCCGAAAAAAATTAGAAAAATGTGAGAAATTCAAAAATGTTAGAGAACTCTAGAAACTTCTCATCTTCTCTCCAAAAAAGTATAAATAGACCCCCTATGCCTTTAAAACACATCATCGTTATTTGCGAGTTGGAATTTTTTCCTGCTCGAATTAGCGCCCCTCCTCGCGTGTAGAAGCTTACGGGATTTCTTCCTCTCCCTCCGGCTTACTGACGGTTGAGGCTTCCATTATTTACGAGTTGGAATTTGTTCCTGCTCGAATTAGCGCCCCTCCTCTCGTGCAAGAGTTACGGGATTTTTCCTTCTTCCCCTCAGCTTTCGAGAGATCTGTTGAACTGCAGAAATCTAGCGTCGGGTAGAAATACGTCATTGGGCAGAAGACCGACGAAATTACGACGACGGTCAGAATTCTGACGACGAGTAGAAGTACGGCGTCGGGCAGATATCCGACGATAAAGAGAAGTCTGATGTCGGGCAGAAGTTCAACGTCAGGTAGAAGGCCAATGAAAGTTCATCGACGAGCAGAAGTCCGATGACGCGTAGGAGTCTGTTGACGAGCAGAAGTCTGATGACAGAGAGAAGTCCGACGATGGTTAGAAGTTCAACGTCGGATAGAAGACTAACGAAAGTTCGTCAACGAGCAGAAGTTTGAGGACGAGTAGAAGTCCACTGACGAGCAGAAGTCC
>NW_021399884.1:0-281 GCF_001605985.2 Dendrobium catenatum | reverse complement strand
ATATAGAGAAACAAGCGCTTTTGGCGATCTATTATTGTTATTATTATTACTGTTATTTTAAAAAAATATTTATACCAACCGTCGCTTAGCACATGTGGGGGGAGCTCGGCTGGATAAAGTTCAGGTCCTGGGTTTGAATCCCATGGGGCGACCGAGACAGCCTTAAGAGTTGGTCTGGGTAAGTGGTGTGGGTTGCCGGCAGCTAGGTCGACCAGAGTTTTACTCATCGTAAAACGGAGGGGTTCCACATCACCAATATATATATATATATATATATATGA
>NW_021399883.1:0-418 GCF_001605985.2 Dendrobium catenatum | reverse complement strand
TTATTTCTCTTATCGATGAAGAAGACCTGGATGATATTGAGGACAAGGTCCTTGATACTCCACGAGAGTTCAAAGAAGACACCTCTTCTGCCATGGATGAACTATGTGAGGTAAACTTAGGCACTGAATTAGATCCTTGGCCTATTTTACATAGTATTTTACTATCTAACTCAGAGGCTCAAGATTACATCAAGCTGTTCTTAGAGTTTAAGGATTACTTTGCCTAGAATTACACAGAAATGACTAGTCTAAATCTAGAGGTAGTAGTCCACAAGTTGGCTATTAAGCCCGATGCAGTTCCTATTAAATAATCACCTCGTATGATGAGGTTGGAAAATGAATAATAGGTGATCGCTAAAACTAAGAGGCTCATAGAAGCTAGATTTATTTGTGAAGAGAAGTATTCCACTTGTCTTGT
>NW_021399882.1:0-1083 GCF_001605985.2 Dendrobium catenatum | reverse complement strand
TGACTCAGCTCACATACACCCCTAATTCCAATAGAAGTGTGGAGATGCTTGAGAGATCAAAGAATTTCTTGGCTCACTAAAATTTTTAATATTATTTTGAAGGCTAAAGATGTCAGATAAGTGAAGGAGTGTGTGGGTCCTATTTTAAAGAATAAAGGTGATGCACAAAAATGTGTGAATTATAGGGAATTAGATTAATTCGCCATACATTAATATTATGGGAAAGAGTAATTAAGCACACCACATGATACTAATGTTTCTCAAAATCAATTTGGATTCAAGCCGAGTAGGTCTACTAGGAAGTTATACATTTGTTGAGAGGTTTGATGGAGAAATATAGAGAAAATAAGGAGGATCTATATATGATATTTATTAATTTAGATAAAGCATATGATAAAATTGCAAATGAAGTGTTCTAAAGAGTTCTAGAAAAGAAATGAGTTAATAATGCTTATATTCAATTCATTAAGGATATGTATAAAGGAGCTTTTACTAGTGTTCAAATACTAGGTGATTTTTGACTAAGTATTTTCCTATTTAAGTTGGATTACATCTAGTGTCAATTTTAAGCCCATATGTTCTTGTTTTATTCATGGATGTTCTTACTGGACATTTGCAAAAGAATGTACCTTGGTATATGATTTTTTTTTGCTGCTGATATTCTTATTGTTGATAAGACCTAGAGATGGAGTTGATGAAAAACTTAAGGACCTATTAGAAGAGTTCAGCGGAAGACGGCATTTGGCTGTCTTAGAAAATTTCTTATTATTCACATGGCCCTCAAAAACCCTAAACACACACACTCTCTCTCTCTCTCTCTTGTAAGCTTATATATATATATATATATATAAACCAAATACATAACAGTAAATATCAAGTCCCTGCAGAGCAAACAAATAACTATTTTAGAAGTTGCCTACTTATCTTCTACTTCTAAGGGGAAAGTACAACTTCCTCTCAGTTGAGGGAGCAGCCAAATAGACTCTTAGGAAACGGGAAACATCAATTAGTTTAAAAAAATGTTCATATTTTTAATCAATAGAAAATGGAATATGTTAGACCGGTCCTCCCTGGACCGGTCCA
>NW_021399881.1:0-248 GCF_001605985.2 Dendrobium catenatum | reverse complement strand
TTTGAGCTTATCATCCTGGCCGATACACGTATCATCCAGGCCGATCTGTTAATGACGTCTATCTTAATTAAGAATCCATATTTAGACTTTCTATTTTAAGCCTGATCGTCCAGGACGATGTAAATATTGTCCTGGCCGATATGAATATAAATAGAAATTCTAATTCTCTCAAGTGTGTTTATGTATTGTTACTTAGCATCAGTCTCTTTGTCCATTACAAATAGACTCAAGAAGAGAAAAAATAAAGT
>NW_021399880.1:0-209 GCF_001605985.2 Dendrobium catenatum | reverse complement strand
ATTTAGTTATCAGTTTGTGACAAATTCAAGGTTTAGGAAAAAGAAAGATTATATTTTTGTAGTATTTTTAATTGACTACTAAATAATAATTATATGTTGATTATCAAACTATTAAAGTTCATCAATGATGTTCAACATTGGTCAAAGCTATTTATATGAATTAAAGTCATAATCTCCAAAGAATAATATAAGACAAATAAAAAAATATG
>NW_021399879.1:0-283 GCF_001605985.2 Dendrobium catenatum | reverse complement strand
TAATATAAGTCAAATCTAATATCTCAACTTTTCTAACTGGGTCATCAGAAGGCCATCCTTTTATGTGAGTAAACCATCTAAGGCCACTGGAGCTACTCCAACCTTTTCACATATATGCTCATTTCATATCTTGTCTCTAAAGGAAAATCCACTCATCCGCCTGAGCATACTCATCTCTGCACCACTTAACTTGCTATTATGCTTCTCTTTTAATGACCAACATTCTGCACCATAAAACATTGCAGGTCTCACCACCATCTTATAGAATTTCCCCTTAAGTTTG
>NW_021399878.1:0-273 GCF_001605985.2 Dendrobium catenatum | reverse complement strand
AAGTGAACCGTACGTGTTGGCGTTGACCTCCCTATCTTCAGGCAGATACAACCTTAAGGTCAACCAACAGGACAAGATCAATCATGAGAGAGAATCAAAGAAAGCAGCTCAACTATCTGCCCAACCAAAGTGGTCAAAATAGGAGGAGAAAATCTCATGCTCACATGAGTAGAATCGAAACAACCTCATAAAGAGTCCAAAGGAAATTCAACCATCATCTAGAATAAATATCTAAGATGACGTGAAGAGAATTGAATTCCACAATCATCTGAA
>NW_021399877.1:0-229 GCF_001605985.2 Dendrobium catenatum | reverse complement strand
AATACTAATTTTTTATTTATTTTGTAAGTATGAATCCCAATATCATATTTAAATTTAAACTTCTTCAGAATAAAATACATAATTATTTTGATTTCAATATTCCAATTAAAAACAAATTTGCCAACATCGCAATTAATTCAATATGAGTTCAAATGAACTTAAATCAATCATTTGAAGGATTTCTCAAAGATTTAGAAAATTAATTGTATAAATAAAAAGTTTTTTTTTT
>NW_021399876.1:0-237 GCF_001605985.2 Dendrobium catenatum | reverse complement strand
AGTGTTTGGAGAATTTTTAGAAATTTTAATTATTATTTATTAATTAAATTAATTAAATATTTATTTTTAATTAAAATTAGATTAAGGTTCAATTTGAAATCAATTAAAGAGGATTTTAATTTTCATTGATTAAGGTTTGAATTATGGTCAGTTAGAGGGTTTATATGTATTTTTTGGATTTAAAATAGATTTATTACATATTTTAGAAGTTTTAAAGCTTAATTAAGGTCATAAACT
>NW_021399875.1:0-316 GCF_001605985.2 Dendrobium catenatum | reverse complement strand
TATATATAATTAAGTATATATAAAATTAAGTTATTTAAATGGCAGGATAATAATCTTTTGTACTAATGAAGAGCGAAAGAGACTCTGATTGATTTGACAATTGAATTATGAGAAGAAATTAAATGATAACTAAAATGAAAATAATGAAAGAATTAAACTAAAATTAGTTTCACACATTTATGTGGTTGAGTAGAACAAAATATAAATTTGATTTTTTTTTCTTTCTATTTAGATTGAAGGAATTTTAGGAAAGAATTTGATTACAATAAAATAATATTTTAATAAGTTTATTTTGAAATATGAATAAATATATATT
>NW_021399874.1:0-315 GCF_001605985.2 Dendrobium catenatum | reverse complement strand
TAAAATTTGACTATTTATACAATCAATATTCATTATAGAAAAAAGAATTACATAGCATGCCATACTAATTTATTATGAATTAAAAAAATGAAAGTGCAAGCTTAAATTTTATTTTATTTTCAAATTTTGGATGATCATATTTTTAATGAAGTTAATTAGAGGTTAATTTCATAAATAATTAAATATTGAGTGCAACATTGAAAATTGTGCTAAGAAATAATTTACTGCCCTATTCCTATATACTTAATTCTTGCTCTGGAATATAACCAGATGATTGTTCATGTTGGGCCAGGCCGAATTGGGCCAAACAAATGT
>NW_021399873.1:0-283 GCF_001605985.2 Dendrobium catenatum | reverse complement strand
CCAATTGAATGAGCAATAATCCTCCTCTTTAATTTGAGAATTCAAAATTGGATTTCACTTAATTTTCCCTCCCAAATCACTTAATCTGAAATTTAATTTCAGATTTCCATTCTCTCCCCAAATTCATTTGGGATTTAATTAATCTTGCCACCTAGGCAAGTAAATGGCGTTTCGTTTCACATCAAGACAGCTCTCCAAACTGCCATAAAAGGAAGAGAAAAAAGAATAGGAAAAGGCAAGTTCCACTATGCAATCAAAAATTTGGGAGAGGGACCCAAATTTT
>NW_021399872.1:0-322 GCF_001605985.2 Dendrobium catenatum | reverse complement strand
AAATCTAATTGATTTGAATTTCTAAAACTTCCCAAATCAATTCAAACCATTTAAGACAGCCATTCACTCTAATTAAAACCTGAAATTAATTTCAGATTTTAATTAATCCATCAATCATTAATACCATGACCCACATACAACGAATTTAGACACAAATATCCCTCTCTCTCTCATGGCCGGCCCACCCCCTCATTAATTCTCTTTAATCATTGCCTCAATCAATTAACATTTAAGTCTCCAAATATTACTCAATTGAATTTCAAATTAGGGCTGAATTAAATCATCCCTATTTGAAAATAATTGAGCAGGTAAGCAATCAAAC
>NW_021399871.1:0-224 GCF_001605985.2 Dendrobium catenatum | reverse complement strand
TTTGAGAAAAAAAGAAGAAGAAATGAGCCTAATCTAGACTCTCTTAAATTTTGGTAAGGTAAACTCTAAATAAGGCTTAGATTAGGGCTATAAATGAATCCAGTGGAGTAAAGTACTACATTGTTCAAGTCCGTTCATTTATTTTTCTCAATTTTGAGTTGAGATTCAACATGATTCTGAGTTTTTTAAATCTTCTTCAAATTTGTTTGTCAGTTTTCTTATCA
>NW_021399870.1:0-334 GCF_001605985.2 Dendrobium catenatum | reverse complement strand
GCAATCCATCATGTTAGCAAATGCATGTATGGTATGGCGCACTAGGCAACCTTTAAAATAAGTTTCCCACCATATCAAGAAATTATATATTGGTGTGAGCATATAAGCTAAAATATAACCCCCACTATGCCAAGAAAAGTGTGTATGAGCCTTCAAATTCCTTTAAAAGGTATACAATATAAAAATGAAGCAAACATAAAAAGGTGAAACCATCACTATGTTTAAAAAGACTCTGAGTCATTGAGGAACCTATATCATAACAAAAATGAATTATAGTTATTAATAACCCAACATATTTCTAAAATAACAACAAAATAATGCAAAGAGAACCTAC
>NW_021399869.1:0-422 GCF_001605985.2 Dendrobium catenatum | reverse complement strand
AATTCTTCTCTGGTGATCGTACTGTACGATTGTAATTTGTACCGTACGATCAGAGCTATGTGGACGATTCTGTGAATAGATCATACTGTACGAATTGTTTCGTACTGTACGATATGTTCAGATCCAAAACCCTAGCCGTAGTTTAATTTGAGTAAGTGATTTTGCGCCGTTCGTACTGTACAAACGTGTTCGTACTGTACGATCTATTTTTAATACTTACTTAAATTAATCGGTAATTAGTGCATGTAATCCAGGCCTAATTAATTTTTGAACATCGTACTGTACGAATCTTATCGTACCATACGATGAACAGAGACGAAGTATGATCGTCCCAGATATCGTCCTGGACGATCTCTTTATTTTTGTCACATCGTACTGTACGATCGTAATCGTACCATACGATGAACAGAGACGACATCTGA
>NW_021399868.1:0-297 GCF_001605985.2 Dendrobium catenatum | reverse complement strand
TCTCCTTCAAGTCGTTATATATATATATTGTAGTAGAAAAAAAGAAAAAAAAAAGAGCATCATAATTCACAAACATATTAACTCCCTTTATCACTAAAAAAAATGTGGGCGAAAAACTCCATATTAAAATATTATTAGACGGCATGCTATATATTCCAACAATCATCATCCAATTATGTCAAATAGTGAAATACACAGAGACGCGGCGGACGCCTCTCTCGCTCTCTCTCCTCTTCATCCGTCAGGCCTCCTTCCAGTTGAGCAGATCTTCATATTATTCACGTAAGTTCCTTCGAG
>NW_021399867.1:0-2993 GCF_001605985.2 Dendrobium catenatum | reverse complement strand
AACTCTAACAAATCTCTACAAAATCTCCCACCAAAACCTCATTCTTTGACACAAAACTCTACCCACCAACTCATGATCAAGCGCCCCCTTTCATTTGGAGTGGGGTAAAACAAAACAAAACTTTCCAACGAGGAGATTTTATAGAAAAACCCCTCATTGCAAAGCATCCGTTATACACCCGTTATAAAACATTTGCAAGACTAAAACACATAAAATTCCAACGCAAGTCGATTCGCAAAACTCATGAAACAAAACTTCTCGAAACAAAACTATTAGCGGAGCTTTCAATCATGAAATCAAATGCGAAACAATTTGCAACATTTTGTCAAAAATCAACCTATTTTCTCCAATCATTAAAGCAATACCTCTAATAACATAAGTAATCACATAACTAGTTCACAAAGCAGTTGAGAATTTTACTAAACATGTAGGGAATGTATAGACATTTACTAGCATAGGTACAATTTTTTTTATTTTACCACACATGCTTTAAAGGAAGACAATAACAAAACTCCAACATCCATTTTTATGCTAGTAGGAAATCACAAAGGTACTGATTTTAAGGTTCTCTTTAATAGTTATAAGAAATCAGCATGCATTCCATCTTAATGCTCGACACACACAACAATAATGAAGGGTTGAAGCAAGATTTAATTAAACAGAACTAAGAGGATCTTTTGCGACAGCAGAAAACTAGAGAAAGTAACATCTTTCCAATTCAACCTTACAAACTCAAACGAATTCTTCTACACTTTATGCTAATGAGGACTTTGAATGAAGCTTCTAACCCAAGTTTACAATTCTGCTTTTGCCAAACATTTGCTAGAGGCTTAAAACCAACTTCAGATTTTTTTTGAACAAAAGGGCAACAAGAAATGGGCATGTTCTCTTAAGCTTGCACTTTCATATTGTCAAGTAGTTTGTTTAATTAAGCGAAACGGTGGGGAATGCGAGCGTAGTTTAACATTCAAAACTAATTTCGACATAATATGCATAAACAAAAGAAAGAAAAAAAAAAGAAACTTTCAAAGCCTTCGGAACGAACAAGTAACGACAAGGTGATAATGAACTTGGCACAACTAAATGTTTCTAATCCATCGCATCGCAAGATATCGAAAATAAAAACATAAGAGTGAACGACCACATGGGAATGAGTATTCATAAAAGCAACAATATTAATGAAGGTGGAAACATAAAGACACCTAACCATATATCATAATCTTTTCTTAACAACATTTTATCAATCACTTGGTATGCGCATTTTTTAGAAAGGAAACAATATGGCTCTTCATGCTTTGTCGAATTATATAACATGCTTCAGGTATGATTTTTTTTTACAAACCCATTATTCATTCTCGAACGACGTAAATCGACATATGATGGCAAGGTCATCTATGCAAAGTTTCATAAAGTTCAATATTGAGAATAAAGTCATTACTATAAATCATGAGAAGTCTATCCATACTTTTTTTTATTTAATCAAAAATAAGCTTCGCGTATAAACCATTTACAAGTTTCTAAAGCCATGAAGCAACACATCTCAATATTTGAAGGAAACATGTATATACTCATAAATGGGATTCTCGAAATACACGAAATATGCTGCTAACACAATATGGAAAGTTTAAGTATTCAAGTATAAGTATAAGCTTAGTTCTATCCATTGATTTAAAAAAAAAATTAGAAGCAGATCAAACAGAGAATATAAACATATATCCTAATCACTGGATATATAGAATATATCCTAATTTTTTTATACAAGTACTAGAATATCAAAATAAATATGAAACAATTCAAGTCAATGGAGAACATGAGGCGTGAACATGACCTGGACTTAGCAATCCACTTTCTCCTTTTATGAATCATATAAATAAACTATTTCCCTTGGGCCGTTTCTACTTGGCTTGCAAAAAGAAACCTTGCTTAAATGATCTCAACACTATCCGTCCACTTAAGTTTAATCAAATGAAATTCATTTGATTTAATTAAAGAGGTTTCCTCTTTGAATAACAACAACTCAACATCCCACTTATCAACAGGATTCTAAAAAAAAAAGAAACAAACAGAGAAAAAAAAAGTAGCCATTAGAGCAAGGAAAAGAGACCAATTTTTGAAGATAATCACTAGGCCTCAAAATCCTTCACGTAAGCAAATACTCATGGCTTTTCCTTGAGGGCAATTCATCAAACACTTAGTATGCAATTCTCAAGAGATGATACAAAACAACCTTATGGAAGATATGACTTTCACACCTAATCGATATATATTTTTAAACAATCTGAAAGGAAGTTTTCAGGCTCAATGCAACAACTATCTCAGCAATAGAGAGAATACACATGAATAACGGAACTTCATTCTCAGATTTTTGCAAAAGGTTCAAACACAGCTAACCAATGAAGAAGCATAAGCAAATGTGAGGAGAAAGAAACCAAAAGGAAAGAAAGGATAAAGGAAAAGAAAAGAAGATAAGGAGAAAGAAGAAGGAAAAGAAGAAGAAAGGAGAAGGAAAAGGAGTACTCACCTCGCAAAGAAGGGGATTTCGGGTAGCTTCTGGCGTCGGGATCGGATCGCGCAAGGGATGCCGGCGTCGAGCTTTTTGCGAACAGAGGAAGACGGGAGCAGGGGGTTCGATCGGGTTCGGGGAAAGAGTCGCCTGGCACAACCGCGGGGGGCGTGCAGCCGCTAGGGGCGACGGGATCCGGGCTTTGTCCGTCGAGACCCCTGCGAACCAGAGAGCAAACCGGGAGGGGAGAGAGCTGCGGCTCTTCTCTGTACCTTGGCACCGTGTCCTGGACCGAGAAAACAAGAGAGGGAGGGCGTGAGTGCTGGAGAGGAATGCCGAGAGAAAGAGCTTGCTCCGAAGAAAGAGAGCATTCGGAAGAGATGCCCAGAGGAAGAGCCTTCGATTCGAGTAAATCGAATCAATCGCCGAAAGAAGAAGCCCGCCAATTCTCGTGATCGTGCTCCAGCGTCCGACATTTCCTCAAACGGCT
>NW_021399866.1:0-604 GCF_001605985.2 Dendrobium catenatum | reverse complement strand
CGCATGTTGTCCTCTGCCTCTGACATGACCCTTTTTTTTAGGGTGAATCCCTTGGGTGAGTCTTCACAAGCAGGTATACTGGTTGATCCTCAAGGTATAATAGTAGGACGAGTCTATGTGTGCGATTCCTTTGGATGTGGTTACAAGTCCCTAAAGGTAGTATATGGACCTTTGAGGGTGAAGAGAAAGCCCCTTTGGGCGATGATGACAGCTAGTAGAGGATTGACTGAGTCTGGAGGGGTTGTAATCACAAACCTTTCAGGTGTGCACTTCCTGCACCTGGATCAAAGGATGCCAGTGATAGCCTGATGACCTAGATCACGACAAATGACCTCAAAAGATAAATATATAGCAAGATAAGTGATTCCTGAGGGCTAAGACAAATTTATACGAGTTCCCTAATATACATGCCTGGGACGATTCCTCAATTCGATCAGCTAAGACGAGTCATACGCCCTACTAGGAGTACTTTTGGTGGGCAATGTGAGTACTCTAGTCAAGTTCTTTTGTTAGAACCTGTTAGGTACCTATAAAACACCTGCATGAGCATATACAAGTATATAGTTGCTAATAGCTATGAGTTCCTCATATATTTCAGGTTATT
>NW_021399865.1:0-291 GCF_001605985.2 Dendrobium catenatum | reverse complement strand
TAATAGCCTCGTAGGCTTGGGTTACCCAGTAGTAATCAGGGTTGATCAAATTAATTTAATTAATTGAAATTAAAGGATATATTAATATAAAATATTTTAGTTTGTGATTGATTTTAAAAAGTTGGTTGAGAATTTTATTAACCAAATTATGAAATTCTAGAATTTTAATGAATTAACGGATTTTAGGAATTATCTGAGTGCACTAACTAAGGGCTCAAAAGTTGACTTTTCAAATTAGAGTTAATCTTAGAGGTTTCAGATTTTTAATAAATACTAGATCTTAATACAAGT
>NW_021399864.1:0-314 GCF_001605985.2 Dendrobium catenatum | reverse complement strand
ACCTAGAACCCCTCAGCAGAATGGGGTAGTTGAAAGGAAAAATAGAACAATAATAGAAGCCGCCCGAGCAATGTTGGCAGAATACTCAATTCCTAAATATTTTTGAGCTGAGGCAGTTAACACTGCATGTTATGTTCTGAATAGGGTGAATGTGAGATCTAAATTAAATAAAACACCCTATGAGTTGCTAAAAGGAAGAACACCTAATTTGTCTCATTTGTATATTTTTGGGTGCAAGGTGTTCATTCATAACAATGGAAAATCTTCCTTAGGAAAACTTGATCCAAAATCAGATGAAGGAATTTTTGTTGGAT
>NW_021399863.1:0-1815 GCF_001605985.2 Dendrobium catenatum | reverse complement strand
AGGACATTTTAATGGATTTTACAAGTTAAGAATAGTTTATTATGAATTAATTAGGGTTAACAGGCCATTTCTAAGAAGGATTTTTGAGGCTCCTACTTGGGGAACCAAATGAACTCCACATTTGATGAAATTTCTACCATAGGATCACCTAACTCTATGGACTAAACCCACCAAATTTGAGCTCAAATGGAGTACTCTAAGATGGTTAACAAAACCACCCAAGGTGAGCTCTAAGTTGCCTTCAAATCACTATAGTGGCCTATCCTAGGCTTGGATTGGGGCAAAATCAGTGGCTCTACACTCCTCATCCTACACATCATCAACACACCAAAAAATCACACCCTAAATCCCATTGGATAGGTATATATCCCCTTTTGGATTTAAGGGTCAAACCATGACACTTAAACTTAAAAATTAGAGAAAATGCCCTTGAACAACTTAAAAAGGGGAGATAAAATTTGGACATGTTAGAAACATGCCCAATTTCAATCTCCCAAAATTCCAGACATGGTGGACTTGTATTTAAAAAATAATTAAGGAAATTCATAAAATTCTCAAATATAAATTAAACCTAACACTGACCTAACCAGGGTCTGGAACCATAGGTCTTTTGTAGATCTCCCTGAGACCTTTCCAATGAGCCTAAGAACACCTAATTTGGACAAGTGTGCAATGAGTTATGAATTTTTGACGTTCCCTTGAATTTTTAGATTTATTAATCCGGGAATTACACAGTCAGCAGGCCTTTACACGTGCCGCGCGCTGATTGGCCAAGCAATCATTGGCGCTAATGGTTAACGACCGGGTTAACCACAACCGTCGGATGGCGGATCAAACGGCTTGGATTAACGGCGCTCCGATACCGCGGGATCTAATCCGAGCCGTTAATCGAGATGAACGGCTGAGATTTTTTCTTCAACCTCCCTCTCGTATCCGAGACCGCAGAGCTTCTCCGGCTTGATCCGGGCGATCTCGTCGGTGAACTCCGATGAAATTTCATAGGGAGGATCAGGACGGTGGAAACCTTCAATCCAACGATGGAGATCCATTGGGGTGAAGGTTTCCTTCACACTTGACCGGACTTCCTAGCTAGGGAGCTCGGGATGGAGGGATTATCGTAGAGAAGGTCTCAACAAATGAGCTTCTCTATCAGGAAGCTTCAGGGGACGATGGAGAACAGTTCTCCTTCAGACGTCGGGACTGGAGGACGGCCAGAGGTGCGACTTCAAGCGGGACGCCGAAAGCTTTCACGGGCGCTTGCTCGAATGGAAGGAGGGATTAATCTGGGAGCTCGGAGGAAGCATCTAGGAGTTCGAAGGAGCTCTGGGAATCAATCGAGAGAGAATGCCAATGCATCTGGAGGTCTGGCGAGCTCGAGGGTATTCAGCCACCTTTCAGAAGCTTGGACGGCCGAGATTGAGCTGGAGAGGGCTCGAATCACTGCCAGGTGGATGATGGTGACGTCCAGGGGAGATCGTGGGGATCAAACAGGTGGAAAGTAGCCTTGAGCCAGCAATTGGCTGGGGGGGACCACCGGAACTCAATTTCCATTATCTCCGACCGCCGTCGACCATGGTCTGGGTCGGGTTGACTGGGGGAGGCTTATGGGGACGTGTTGGAGCCAAGGGTGGAGTCAATTTGATCTTGGAAGGTTTGGATCGAATTGGTGGCTGGATTGGACCCAAACCTGCTCGGTTCGAGTCGAATTGAGCCCGATCCAGGTTAGGTTAGACTCTGGATTTGGTATGGGATATAGGTCTGGGTCTGGTGCATCTAATACAGGTGGCAATTGGATCCAATTTGATCTGGGTTGGA
>NW_021399862.1:0-1234 GCF_001605985.2 Dendrobium catenatum | reverse complement strand
TCAATACCCTTGTCATTCTCAATAGAGGTCCCATCCTGTAGAAAAATATTATGGATAAAATTTTTGTTATATTCTTTTTTACTAAAGCAAGAAATACTTAGTATTGTTATCCCACTTAATTAAGTGTTTGAATGCATATTTTTGTTTCCTGTACGTTTCCTCTTGCTCTTGAAGTTTAAAGAGGGAGTTTTTAGCTTCTTGAAGACTCTTATAATTGTCATCATAATGATTAAATTGGTAGATGAACTCAATAGATATAACTTTATATCTTCAACAGCATGAATATTTTAAAAACATTTGGAAAACATTTCTATTCCACCAATTAATATTGAACTTAAGTCTTTTGAGCTTGAACCTCAATCTTTTCATACCCATAACAATATTATTAGGATGCAGAGGAGTATGCCAATTATCCTGAACCATATTTAAAAAGGAATCTTCTAAAAGCCGCATATTTTGAAATCTAAAACTTGAAGAGATACCTTCCTACCTTAATTGTAAACCAATAAGATGGGGAAAATGGTCAGAGAAAGTTTTTCTCAGATGGTCTACGAAGGTGTTATTGCTAGAGTTAATCCAATTGTCATTAAAAAGAACATGATCTAAATGTTTCCACATATTACCATGATTCCAAGTAAAAGGATTTCCAAAAAAACTAATATCAACAAGCTTACAATCAATTATCATATTATTAAAGTCATCCATAGCTTACTAAATAGGATTAGAGCCACCAAGCCTTTAAGATGGAATAGAAATGGTATTGAAATCACCTCCCATAAGCCAATGACAGTTAATTAAACCACTAAACTTATTAAGTTGATTCCTTAATACCTTTCTAGTAAAATGAGAAGAAGATGTATAAATAAGTGAAGCATAGAAATAAAATTTCATGAACTCAATACTACAATGCAATACTTTTCTAAAATCACTAATAACATCAATGACGATAGGATCTTTCCAAAAGATCCAAATTTTTTTAGAAATATTAGCCAAACTATGCATGAAACCTAAGCACCTAGCAATTTCATCAAGTTTAGTAATAGAAATCATAGGCTCAATTTAAACTAAAAAAAAAATATTATAAATATAACATAAATTCATCACCTTTAGCCTATAAGAAGAGTAACCAATACCCCTAACATTCCAAACAATGGACTTAATCATTAAAATGCATTTTTGTTGGAAGTTTGTGAATGGGTACTTCTAGGATACTGAGCATTCAAACTTTTAGGTT
>NW_021399861.1:0-462 GCF_001605985.2 Dendrobium catenatum | reverse complement strand
CTCTCTCTCTCTCTCTCTCTCTCTCTCTCTTCTCTTCTCTTATCTTCTCTGTCATCTTAGTGCGAGACTCACAAGAATTGTTTTTTTAGCCTTCGTTACGGATGTTCATGCATCAACAAAGTTTAATATATTAGTGCTAGATTGTATAAAGGGATGTTAGCTCTCACTGATCATATACTTACTACCAAGTAAAATTTTTATTCTTATTGTTATTTTCATTATAAACAACATGGTGAAGTAATGTTTGATATTTATCACCTTCAAGGAAGTGCTACTTGAAGCATCACATTCTTCAATGACTTCAAGCAAGTATTTATCATTTAGCTTTATATTGTGAAGAAGTCACTTAAGAACTCCAAGCTCACTTGAACATGAGAAAGTAGCCTAAGGAATCTCTCTACCA
Source organism: Dendrobium catenatum (assembly GCF_001605985.2). Lineage (NCBI taxonomy): Eukaryota > Viridiplantae > Streptophyta > Magnoliopsida > Asparagales > Orchidaceae > Dendrobium > Dendrobium catenatum. The sequence continues at coordinate 59 of NW_021399861.1, read as the reverse complement.
TTTTGTCACTCAATCCAAATATAAGATGTTGGATGTTTAGGATCTAAAACATGTTGTCA
>NW_021399860.1:0-296 GCF_001605985.2 Dendrobium catenatum | reverse complement strand
AAATTCATTGCGGTGCTCTCAACAAATCGGGTGATCACTTGAAGTTCCTTCTTCAAAGTTCGTAGCACACCGAAAAACCGTCTATACACACTTTTCTTAGAGTTATGGGATGAGAACCTGATGCGATGCGTACGACGAAGCGGGGATACCCATAAATACCCGCTTGTGGGAAAACAATTGTTTTTATCTTGCAACAGGTACCAAAGACCAATACACGCTTTTCTTAGTGTGGTGGGGGATCAAAAAATACACGGCCGCGGTGTCCTCGTCCGAGGACACCTACCATACATGCTTTT
>NW_021399859.1:0-320 GCF_001605985.2 Dendrobium catenatum | reverse complement strand
TTTAATCATCGTCCAGGACGTCGGCCAAGACGATGCAGTTCAATTATGTCTAAATTAATTTGGTAATTAACGAAAGAAATTAAGGTTTGATTGCACGATCATATTGTCCTGGACGATCTAAAGATCAGCCGGGATAATCAGTTCAAAAACCTTAGTTGATTCCTGGACGATAAAACATCGGTCGGCTTCTCTTCAGGGCGATGTTCTGGACGATATGTGCTGAATTGAACTAATCATTCAGGACGATCATGAGATCGGCCTGGACGATCTAATTATTTTTACATCGTTTAGACGCCCTTTTAGGGCGATGTTCTGGACGA
>NW_021399858.1:0-227 GCF_001605985.2 Dendrobium catenatum | reverse complement strand
ACAGAAATCAGATCAGAAATCAGAACAGAATCGTACAAATATCAAATCAGACATATCAGAACGAAACAGAACAAATCAGAACAGATACGGACATATATCATATCAGAATTAGAGTCGTACAGATTAATTCACATCAGAATACAAATCAGAACACAAATCAGAACACAAATCAGAACAGAACATATCAGACTTATCGAATTAGAAGTAAACTGAACGGAATAGATATC
>NW_021399857.1:0-287 GCF_001605985.2 Dendrobium catenatum | reverse complement strand
AGAGAGAGAAGATCCTTGGAGGGGTTTTTAAGGGAGTCTAGAGGGGGTTTCACACGGTTGCTCCGACAAGCTTGCACCTTAGTACCATCGGATTTAAGGCTCACCTTGAGGGAAGTTTTGGGGAAAAGAAGATCTCTTTTGTGTAAAAATAACTGGCTACTCCGTTGCACCGGGGAAGGTGGAAGTAATTTTGTAAGGGCTTTACTGCCTATCTGTGGGGGCTAAAGGAGAGACACTAAGTTTAGTGCAGTACTCGGAGGGTGCCTCCAAGGAGTGGACGTATGTCA
>NW_021399856.1:0-435 GCF_001605985.2 Dendrobium catenatum | reverse complement strand
ATTCCTCAGCCAGTTCTGGAGGGAGCTGTTCAGGATGCAGGGCACGGTTCTAAAGAGAAGTATCGCCTATCACCCACATACAGATGGACAAACAGAGGTGGTAAATTGAAGCTTGGAGACCTATTTGAGATGTTTTGTTTCTGAAACCCCACGACTGTGGGCAAAGTGGCTGCCATGGGCTGAGTATTGGTACAATACCTCATTCCATTCCGCTTCCAGATGACCCCATTCAAAGTACTATATGGGAGGGACCCTCCGCACCTAGTGCACTATGGAAGAGAAAGCACACCAGTATCATCTGTGGAGCAGTACCTAGAGGAACAAGACAAGATACTGGAAGAACTAAAGAGACATCTGCTGTGGGCACAACAAATCATGAAAAAACAGGCGGACTCATACAGGAGAGACATGCAGTTTGAAGTGGGGGAGAAGGTG
>NW_021399855.1:0-1104 GCF_001605985.2 Dendrobium catenatum | reverse complement strand
AAGTCCATACATTAAAATTATTAAGACTACATAAGAATTCTAAAGTGGAAGCTGATATTTAAAATCATTAATTATGTAGTCCACAAAAGAAAAAAAAAACAATTATAAGTAGTTCTTAAAAAGAAAAATAAATGAAAATATCAAAAGAAAAAAGATGAGTACATTCAAATATTTGTATTAGTTAAAGCTTAAAGATTTGAATTACAACCTTGTACAAAAATTTTAATGGATAAGATGAGAGATCTAATATAGGGGATGGTGAACTAATGAAAGTATAGTTTTGAATATAATCATATAAAATTATTTAAAGTAGATTATTAACTTCAACATTTAAATTTAAAGATTAAACTTATAACATATAATTTCAAATTAGGAAACTACAAGAATGATTGATTAAGTTTAACTATTGGTATTTTTCTAAACAAGAAATATAGCTTTGAATCATTTCTATTAATTCTAGACTATGATGTATTATCTTATATTTTAGTAATTTTAGTTAATCTCTTTTTATTTTATTTAATAATTTAAACATAATTATAAATTTTTATTTGCTTGAGGATACGCTAGAGTTTAAGCTGGGGAGGATTTGATTAGTATAAATAATGTTATATTTTATGTGTTAGTTTATAAATAAAAATATGTTGCTTTAGTTATATTTGTGCATTAAAATATTGGAAAGGAGTAAAATTTTAAAGTATGGTACAACGTCATGGCATTGGACTCAATACCACCTCGATGCTATCATTGACACCATCGAAGCACTCAAATATAGACATGGAGGAACCCATACTCTATTTGATAGTGTTGAAGTGTCAAAAGAGCCTGCATAGTAAAGCCCATTCAACTATCCTATAACTATAGTGTTAGAGGAGTCAGCACTATAAAGTCATGTTTCTATCTACACAGCACCACATTGCAAAATTTTAATACTGCTAAGTCAAGGAAGTGTCACGTGGATGTTGCAATGATCTATTTTCAGCAACACTGCGGTGCCATAGTTGGATCTTTTTAGGCTACGATCTTCCAGGGAAGAGATGTGTCAGTTCATCAAAGAGAGAATACATATCAACAAGTTTTGCAGTGGAGGAAAACCTTCAGTACAAC
>NW_021399854.1:0-2102 GCF_001605985.2 Dendrobium catenatum | reverse complement strand
TTGACAACAGTGAAAATGATTTTAAGATATCTGTTAGGAACACAAAACTTATGAATTTGGTATCATAAGTTTAGCTCTTCATTTGAAATAATTGGTTATTCAGATTCTGACTTTGCAGGATTTAGGGTGGATAGAAAAAGCACTTCTAAAACATATCAATTTATTAGAAATTTTTTAGTCTCTTGGTCCAGTAGAAAACAAAATTCAGTAGCCCTATCTACAACAGAAACTGAATACATTGCATTAGGAAGTTGTGTGGCACAAGTACTTTGGTTGAAACAACTGTTGATTGATTTAGGATTTTCTATAGGCACTATTCCAATTTATTGTGATAATACTAGTGTTATTTGCATTTCTAAAAATTCTATTCAACATTCAAGAATCAAACACATAGACATAAGGCATCATTTCATAAGGGATCATGTATCCAAGGGAGAAATTGAACTCAATCATGTTACAACTGAAAATCAACTTGCAGACATTTTTACAAAACATCTAGCCTTTGATATTTTCAGTGCATTAAGAACAAGGCATGGTGTGATTGATTTAAATACTTAAATAAAAAATTTCTTGCAACATTGATGTATGTTTGATTATTAAATGTTTTTTTTTGTGTGTGTTTATTATTTTGTTTGTGTGATTTTTTTTCTTTTAGAGTCTGTGTTTCATCGTTGTTTTTGATATTTTCTTATGTTTTTGAATTTTAGTTTTGTTTGAATGCAAAAATAATTTTTTTTTATCATCGTCCGGGACGAAATATCTTCATACGGGTCGATTTGTGTAGTGTTACATACTGTATGATTTTGAACTGTTTGAGTATAGTTTTTAGTGTACTTCGTCTATACGATCATAATGATCGTCCGGGACGATTTGTTTTTCAATCGATGGAAAGAATGAATGAAGCAGTTGAATGGATAATGTAGTTTTTAATACGAACTTCGTACGTACGAATCTTTGGTTTGTCTGGACGAACACATGTCAGTTTGATGTAGGGGACGGTTTCAACTACCATTAAAACGATATAAGTTCTGATCATCCCGGGACAAACACGTGTTAGTCTGTACGATCAAACTGGTCAAAAGTCTGTACGAAAGGACGCTTCGTAAGTCGCATTGATTACGAAAAGCCGTTTCATTCTGGTCGTATTGGATTGTCTGTACGAAAAAATTTTGTACGGGAGGAAACGAAACTTTCGTACGAAACGAATTATTTTTGTCTGGTACGAACGAATCATTTTTCAATAAGTAGGCGGTCTTTTCAACTCAATTGTCACACGCTAAATATCACTTTCAACTCCTTTCTTTCTCTAGATCATTTTCAAATGGCCAGTTCAAGTAAGCGTCAAAAGGTCTTAGCAAATAAGCCACATAAGAATTCGTCCGAAAACTTTTTGTCTAAAGCAAATGAGGATTCTTTTCCTAGATTTTCTTCTGCCAAAATTACTCCTTCCCGAATTTTAATTCAAGAAGATATTACCTTTCAGGTAATGTCTTTATTTCCTTCAACTCAGTTTCACTTTATCCTTACTCTGGTCCACCTTTATAACAAAGAAACCTTCCACTACTTTCTAGCCAATATGTCCTTCAATTCTGACCACTCTGTGATTCGCTCCTTTATTTTCAAACAAAAAGTTGAAATCACTAAACACGACTTAGGAGCTTTTATAAATTTAAGGACTGAGGGAAGTAGAGCACATACCTTAATCACCAATGATACATGTAAATGGTATAAAATCAATAGGGTGATTAGAGGAAATAGTTTAATTGAGCATGTGGCTAGGGTATCCAGTCTTGTCCGTAATGCACGCATCATCCAGCATGTTCTTAGAATTTTAATCATTCCAAAAGCTGGTGATATAGTCAATAATACCCCACTTCTTTCCATGGCGACCTTCTTAATCATGAGCGATAAACCTATAGATAAAGCCCAACTTATTCTTGACTACTTTTATGGGCTTTCTGAAATTGGCCATGCAGAACAGAAAAGAAAGAGGAATATTACTTTAGGACACTTAGTTTCCTATGTTATGCAGAAGAAGTATAACTTGGTTCATCCTGATCAAGAATATGAAGAACTGCTCTATTACAATGACGGATCATTTA
>NW_021399853.1:0-1467 GCF_001605985.2 Dendrobium catenatum | reverse complement strand
TTATTAGTATGAGACTCTGTTAAGCTATAGGAATATCAAAGTATTACTTTTTGTGGCGTAATAAATATAAGGCCAATGCCCACTTGGATTGTCGGGATTTTAGATGACCTTGATGGTTTTATTAATGAAGCCCCATCAAAATAGAGCTCCCATTCTTGCAGATTTTCTCCTTCCACTTCAAGTATTTGCACATCTAATAATTCATCATTGAGTGGATAATCTGCAGGTAAATGATGGGCTGCTAGAAAATCAGCTAGAGCCTATCTTTCACGACTTTTTGTGGCATATATGTTATGTCAAATTGCATTAGCAAGACAGTCTATTTAGCTAGACGACCAGTGAGAGTGGGTCTAGTCATTAGAAATTTTAATAGATCCAATTTAGATATTAAAAAGATTTTATGGGATAACATATAATGCCGTAGTTTTTTTGTGGCAAAGATCAATACTAGGCATTGCATTTCGATTGATGAATATTTAGATTCTGCCCCTATTAATCGTCGACTGATATAATAAAGGGCAGTTTCTTTGACATCTACACTTGTTTGTGCTAGTATGCTCTGAGTGATTCTTCAAGAGAAACTATATATAGCATTAAGGGTTTCCTTGGGATTGGGGCAGCAATGATTGGAGGATTCAATAGATATTGCTTTATAATATTAAATGCCTCTTGACAAGCATCGTCCCACACGAAATGAGTATCTTTCTTCATCAATCGTGAAAAGGGTTGGCATCGACCTGAAAGATTAGATATAAAGGGCAGTTTCTTTGACATCTTCATTTGTTTGTGCTAGTAATGCTCTGAGTGATTCTTCAAGAGAAACAATATATAGGGTTAGAGGTTTCCCTGGGATTGGGGCAGCAATGATTGGAGGATTCAATAGATATTGCTTTATAATATTAAATATGTCTTGACAAGCATCATCACACACGAAAAGAGTATCTTTCTTCATCAATCGTGAATATGGTTAACATCGACCTAAAAGATTAGATATAAATCTTTGGATATATGTCAATCTTCCTTATAATGAACGAAATTGTCTTAAAATTTTCGGAGGTGGCATTTCCACTATTGCTTGAATTTTATCGGGATCAATTTTGATCCCTCCATGGCAAACAAATAATCTGAGAAATTAACGAGATGACACACCAAAAGCGCATTTAAGCGGATTCATTTTCAAATTAAATTTGCAAATCTTTTTGAATATAATTTTCAGATCATTTACATGTTCATGTTGATCTTCGTTTTTTACAACTAAATCATCAACATAACATTCTACATGCTTATGGATAAGATCATCGAAGATTCAAGTTGTCACTCTTTGGTAGGTAGCTCAAACATTCTTCAAATTGAATGGCATCACTTTGTAGCAATATATGCCAATGGGAGTTTGGAATGAGGTATGTTTTTCATCCTCTGTATCCATTTTAATTTAATTATAGCCAGATGAACCATCCATGAATGAGA
>NW_021399852.1:0-1108 GCF_001605985.2 Dendrobium catenatum | reverse complement strand
TCAATTATTTCGACAAAAGCATTCAATAACCAACAACATGTTTAAAAATCAAAAGTAGCGCACCTTTAAAATATTCACATTTAATTGACAAATATCAAAAGACGAGATTATCTTATTTAAATTTAACCATTTATAAAACGTGCATACAAACGACCTACATCAATTACCAACTACTATGTTCCAACCTTAGTTGCCCGACTACGATTCTTCTAACCTTTGTCGATCGTCATCCATCATCGCTCGACTATGATTCTTCTAATCTTTGTTGGTCGACAACTACAGTCCTCCTACGATCATCACCCAACTACCATCCTTCGGATCATTGTTGCCTGATGAAGGCCGTCTGGCCATCATTGACCAAGTACATTCTTCTGACCTCCAACATCTGTCAACGACGATCCTTCCAAACAACATTATCAAACTAAGGTCGTCCGACCACTATCAATTAACTACAATTCTTCGATGACTATCCAACATATAATCTTCTAATTATTGTCACTTGGCTAAACCAATGTCTACGGAGTTCATTCCTTGCCATCGCTAATCAAGCCATCCTACACATGCATCACTTATATATGATGTCAACATCAACTCTGACTCCCTACTTTAGCATTGTGATTTGTATTGAATTCACCACATAGCTCTTTTGACTTCAACCAAAATAATTCTATGTTCTATATCAATGCCTTCGCTTGAGGAAGTGCATCATTTGCAATCAATAACAAACAATAGTAGAATCACTTAATTCCTATAGTTCTCTTAGCCTTCGCAAATTATTTGCAATGTTAAATTGCTCTTGATGCATGGGGCGTTGTAAGGCTTCATTTGGGACAGTTTTCTTCCTATTTCTTAAAATAACTTTCTAATACAAAAATTAAATTTTTTTGTTAAAATTTTATTTTAAGAAACAGTAAAAAAACCGTCTCAAATGAAACCTAAAACTCATGCAAAACATTTAAACCATACACATTCTAAAAAGAATTATCCTGCTCATCACCTAAATCAACACCCACCATATCACCTTGAACCACGCCAACCGAATCAATGGCACGAATAATATTAAGACCATCATGGTCATGAGAAATAGAAACATCGGCCACAGTCCCCT
>NW_021399851.1:0-269 GCF_001605985.2 Dendrobium catenatum | reverse complement strand
CGATAATGAGAGAGAACTTTTGATTAAGGCTAGTCGTTAATCAGATATGTAGATATACACGTTATCTGACATATAGTAGCAACATGGGTTTGGGTATTGGAGAATTTGATATTTAAATTTTGAAATTGCACTATCTTCACTTAAAGCGGACGGTGGGAAAATGGATGATGGGTCCAATCAAGATCCCATGGTTTTGTTGTCTCGTATCATCGTGGTCCCTTGTCTACTTAGTCAGAGAAGGTAGTCGACACAACCTGACAAAAGAATCC
>NW_021399850.1:0-256 GCF_001605985.2 Dendrobium catenatum | reverse complement strand
TCGCATTGATGGTGATGAACAACCATTCTTGGTGCACGGAGTCAAAATCTACGATGACACCAAGTACTTTATAACTCAAAAGCCAAAAGGCAATGAGCTTCCAAAAATTCAGTCTATTACACTGGACAAGAAAAAGTTAAAAGATAAAAACAAGAATCAATCGAAACAAATTTGCTCAGTTCCTCATCTCAGTAGTGATTCCGAAGAGGATGATATCTTTACAACTTTCAAACCCTTGATCATAGGGAAAAGAAAG
>NW_021399849.1:0-958 GCF_001605985.2 Dendrobium catenatum | reverse complement strand
TTTTTTTAATACTCCAATCACATCTTTTGCAACATTCTTAATATAACTAGTTACTTTTTGTCACATAACATTATCTCTAATGCACAGACAAAATCTTAAGATCTAGAATCTTACTCTCAAAATATTTTTGTTAGTATTTCTAAAATTTTTCATTTAATCGTAGAACAACAATTTACTTTATTTTTTTTATTTTCTGCCCCTTGATCTTGAATTCAAAAACTAATAAGCGATGTTTGGTACATAAACTTTCGTTTTGAATAATTTTACAATCTTTGCAATCTAAAAGATATATTTTTTTTAAAAGAAAATAATCAATATGAGTTTTATTATATCAATTCTTATAAACGATGAGATATTCATCTCTTTTCTTAAATAAAGTATTAGCAATTACAAAATCATTAACTAAATAAAAATCTAATATGGTCTTACCACTTTCATTAGTCGTTTCAAAGCCATAGCCACCATGAATACTTTTAAAATCATCTACCACTTTACAATGGACAATCCATTTAAATCTCCTCCAATAAAAAAATCTTTCTTCGATATGAATAATTTGTATTAATTCTTCTAGGTCATTTCAAAATTTTAATTTTAAATACATATCCAAACCTACTTGAAGAGCATAAGCGCTTATAATAGGTATTCAAGTGCTCATGTCAAATATAGAGCTAGAGTCATGACGAAATAAGTTAGACAATTTGAGACTAGTGGCCTCATTATTGTGATTAAGGGTGTGAGTCAAGCCAATTCGTTAGCCAGCTCGAGCTCAACTCGATAAATGGCTCGTGAGCCCAGCTCAATGAGCTAACGAGTCAAACTTTAGGGTTTAGGCCAAGAGGGCAATATATGACTATTGTGTATCTCTTTTTTTTGCTTGCTCTTTGTGAGCCCAGCCCAGCTCAATGAGCTAACGAGTCAAACTTTAGGGTGTGAGTCAAGCCAATTCGTTGCCATAACT
>NW_021399848.1:0-612 GCF_001605985.2 Dendrobium catenatum | reverse complement strand
AATTAAAGAATACATATTTAATGCATTATGTTATGTTAATTAACATTATATGATATATCACCTTAATTATCCACAAAGGTTAACAAGGATTTGAAAAGCCCTTAAGAATCACCTTTGTTAGAATTATAGTCATAAGCATGCCTTTTAATTTTGTATGATAATAAGCTTCCTTCTTCATCAAACCTTGGTTAAATGAAATTGAAATTGAACTTGTTTAGTCCATGAATAGAATACTATATTCTTAGGTAGATGTATTAACTATTTGCCTATCAAAAAATTATCTTATTCTAAGAAATCCTTCACTTAACTTATGTTTTTCTTTAGCCTCAATAACTACAATATGTTCTATGTTTATAATATATAAGGCCATTATTTTTTTTTACTCTATAACTGAACAAGTAACAAGATATAAATATATTCTCATAATTCATGCCAATATCAGCAAAGTCTTACAATTTAATATCATCCATGCTAAATTACAACAATATATTAATTATTCCTCCCTAGTGTAAACTCCATTTCATAGCCCTTTAATAAGCCTTTCACATTTTGACATTTATTTTTTTATTATTTCCACTACATGAACTACGGTAAGTATTGTGCAAATTAAAA
>NW_021399847.1:0-261 GCF_001605985.2 Dendrobium catenatum | reverse complement strand
AAAATCACCATGAGTTCTGTCTCTTCCCAAATTACGGTGTCTCCGATTTGGAACTATCTCACCTTCCGAATCTGAATGTTCTTCTACTCGCTCCTGATCCACTTCCTCTTCTGAATCCGTCACTTCAAGCGCTCGAGCATTTCGATGATAATTCCTATCTCCCACGATCCCACGTCTCGTCGCCGGCAAAAACATTTGATCGGCTGGGCGAGCGGCTTGGCTTCGGTCGAGACGGGCGTTGATCATTCGCAGCTCCCGACG
>NW_021399846.1:0-209 GCF_001605985.2 Dendrobium catenatum | reverse complement strand
CAACAGCGAATAAAGAGCTTCCCAAAGAGGTCTAATACCTGCCTGACCACATTCGCAACAGCAGGGCAAAAGAGAGAAAAAGGATCCAACATCCACCTGACCATATTCGAAACGGTGAATGAGGATTACTCAATGTTCGCCTGACCACATCGAAACGGCGGAACAAAGAGCCAAAAAGGAGTGAAGTGACGAAAGGGGATCTCTTGAAC
>NW_021399845.1:0-212 GCF_001605985.2 Dendrobium catenatum | reverse complement strand
TGGGAGGTAGCACCCCCAACAGAGTCCTCCATGTGTCTGTCGGGAAGGGTCTCCCGTGCTAACTCTACCTCAACATCTGAGTCGGTCATCATATTAGCTTCTAGCTGATCGTGCTAAAGGGAAAGAGAGATAAAGAGAAAGGAGGAGAGAATGCTAGAGTGAGGGAGAGAGAGAGTGAGAGAGAGAGAGAGAGAGGGAGGAAGGGGAGAGAG
>NW_021399844.1:0-364 GCF_001605985.2 Dendrobium catenatum | reverse complement strand
GTTAAAATTATATGTCACATGCGAAAATTAATCGATTCCAAAAAAATAGACATACGAGTTTTCCAAAAATCAAATGGCATAATTTCAAATAAAGGAGGTCTGGTGATTGAACAACCTTCCACAACATTACGATTAGCCATGGATCGAAATTCAAAAGCTTTTAAAAACTTATTTTTGAAAACGGCTCTGATACCACTTGAAAGTTCGTTTTGGATGTTAGGCCCTATAGAACTGGCCCAAATCTAATTAAGAGAGAGAGGTGAATTGAAAAACTTTAAAACCAAAGATAAAACTCCAACCAAAATCACCACAATCAAAGTGCGGAAGAAAAAAAATGCGGAAGCGATAATAAGAAAGAACACAC
>NW_021399843.1:0-320 GCF_001605985.2 Dendrobium catenatum | reverse complement strand
CCAGGTTGAAATCGAATAAGGTGGAGTGGAGAATGTTGACGTTCCCCTGCTCGTCGTAAGCGAATCCAGAATCAAGTTCAGGATTGACCATTCATGTGTGGAAAGAGATGTAGGTGGATGGCTTATGATCTTCTTCGTCTTGAGAGAGAGCAAGCTCAAGAGATTGGAAGATGATTTGAGAGAGAAGGTGAAAAAGGGGTTCGACCAAGCTAGGAGGACCAAGCGTTGTTTTAAGGGTTTATGTTTGAGAGGGAAAGAAGTTTAAAATTTGAAGTTAATTCTCAGATTTTAAAATTGGAGGGATTTGGGTAGTGGAATTT
>NW_021399842.1:0-239 GCF_001605985.2 Dendrobium catenatum | reverse complement strand
GCTTTTGATTGAAGCTCATAATCTAGAGAAATCTATTAAATAAGACTCTAAAGATCTATGCCTTTAATGTCATTTATGATAGGAGATATGAGAATACTTTAGAGGGTCTTTTAAGGAGTAATTGTTAGAAAAGTCTATAATATGCATTTAATGTTATTTATGATAGAAGATGTGAGAATACTCTAGAGAGTCATTTGTAACAATTAGATTGAAATGTGTTGGCATAATCCTAACGATGT
>NW_021399841.1:0-271 GCF_001605985.2 Dendrobium catenatum | reverse complement strand
GAACATCTATATATAGCTCTGTACATCTGATTAACAATGATAAGATTTTACTATTCATCTTCCTCATCTCTTTGTTCTTCAAGATCTCCCTCTCTGCTTCTTTAACAATTCTGCTCCTGCATCTTGTATTAATTTTTCACTATTATCATTTTGTTGATTTGCATTCACCTCAGTTTGCTCATCCACTAAATTTGGTCAAAAAGTTTGCCTTAATAATCCTTCTATATCATTTGCATTTACATGCTCATTATAAAGTATTTCAACATCTGGA
>NW_021399840.1:0-527 GCF_001605985.2 Dendrobium catenatum | reverse complement strand
ATTGTAATTATGGCCAAAATATTGGTTTTAGTGTTCGTAAGGATCATCACAGTTATTAGCCAAATTCCAGAAATTTAAAATTCAAGGACTTTGTTTGTTCAAAAGCTGGTTTCAAGAAGTTGCCTGATCTTAATATCCAAAGGAAATATCGAAAATCAGATACCCAAACTGGTTGTCCAAGTATGATTAGGTTTACAGTGGATGAAGCTGGATATTGAAAATCATAATCATGATTTGCCTATGCCAGAAGACCGGCATCTTCTTAGATCATGCAGGAATGTGTGTGATGTAAAAGCTTATGTTCTTAAAGTAATGACAGATGCTGGGATAAGAACCATTGATGTATTTTCCTTCCTTGCTGATGAAGTTGGAGGTGTCGAAAATATTGGATTCACAAGGATAGATGCGTACAACTTTATTCAAAAAATAAAAAGAGCAAATATTGAATTTGGTGACACTAATACTTTGATTGAGTTATTTAAAGAATGTCAACTTAATGATAACATATTCGCTTTGGATGACCAGAA
>NW_021399839.1:0-239 GCF_001605985.2 Dendrobium catenatum | reverse complement strand
TTAGTATGCCTCCCAGGAACTTTGTCGGGAACCCAACTAGAAAAGGGGAGTTCAACATTCTCCTGATCGTATTCGCAACGGCGAATTTGAACAACTCAATACACACCTGATCATATTCGCAATAATGAATAAAGAGCTTCCCAAAATTTAATATATGTCTGACAATAATTGTAAAAGTGGCACAAAAGATGAAAGAACACTTACAATTATTGAGCGCATATGCCGAGGTGATATGGAGA
>NW_021399838.1:0-479 GCF_001605985.2 Dendrobium catenatum | reverse complement strand
TTCTATTAATGCAAACGTTGCACTTCTTCAAAAAAAAGAAGATGAAGATAAACCCTATAACACTCATTCAAACCGTGACCATGTATCTTACAGTGAGAGAAAAAAATGGGTAAATTTTCAAATTCAACTTTCTGAAAATAGCCATTCAATTTAGATCCAATCCAAATATCATTAGGATAATTTTTAGTAATATCCAGCTCAACTAAAACATGGGCCGCAGACGGATAAGATATTGATGCCGTAGCTTGATCCGTCTCTAAGGTTCTACCAAGAATCGAAGCTAAGCCATACAAAACTTGCAAGTTAAAAAAATGATGTCTCATAATTGTGAAAGAGATCCACACAAGGGAAATAGTAGATTCCTCGTGGACATCACAATTTGGTGTCCATTTTAGTAATCTCATCTGACAAGCTTGAATATATAAAGATCTCCTTAAATAAATATGACTATAGACCAAATCATTGCTCAATTGAATCAC
>NW_021399837.1:0-205 GCF_001605985.2 Dendrobium catenatum | reverse complement strand
GACGAACTCTTGCGGGAGCAAGTAATGCCGCCAGTAGTGAAGGGATTGGATCACGGCGTAGAATTCCTTATCATACGTGGAGTAACGCTGCCTAATATCATTCAGTTTCTCGCTGAAATAGGCTACCGGGTGACCCTCCTGGGAGAGGACTCCTCCAATTCCGACCCCCGAAGCATCGCAGGTCACTTCGAAGACTTTAGAGAAG
>NW_021399836.1:0-241 GCF_001605985.2 Dendrobium catenatum | reverse complement strand
TATGTATAAGTTTATAAATGTTATATACATAATTTTTACACACTATGTGCAAGTTTATACAAGCTATGTACAAACATTATACATGTTATATATAAGTTTTATATACTCTATGTATAAGGTTATACAAGCATTTTAAATATTATGTTCAAGTTTATAAATGCTATGTATAAGCATTATATGTATTATGTATAATTTTATACATATTATTTATAAGCATTATACAAACACTATATTCACGCTA
>NW_021399835.1:0-271 GCF_001605985.2 Dendrobium catenatum | reverse complement strand
ATTGATCTTAATTCAGAAAGTGTCAATATGTCTTAACCGTAGACAAAAAAAATTCTATTAAGCAAAAAATTACATTTTTTAGGAAATTATCATATTACTAGTGATTGTGTAAAATGATATTTTAAGACTTTTATTGTACTACATCTATTTTTAGAAGTCAAAAAAAATTTTTGGATAGATAAAAATTATTGTATTTTCAAAATCACCTAGTAAAAATCTCAAATAAATTCTCAAAACATTCATAATCTTGATCTCTATAATATATAAAAAG
>NW_021399834.1:0-365 GCF_001605985.2 Dendrobium catenatum | reverse complement strand
GCCTGGGGAGGCCTGGATCAAACTGGTGGCCGGGTCGTACTCAAACCTGCTCGGTTCGAGTCAAATTGGGCTCAACCCAGGTCAGACCAGACCCTGGGCTTGAGGTGGGAAGTGGGTCTGGGTCTGGTGCACCCAACGCAAGTGTCAATTGGATGCAATTTGATCTGGGTTAAAAGATGGCTCAAGTTGATCCAAACCTACTTGGTTCGGGTCGATTTGGGCTCAACCCAGGTCAGACCAGACCCTGGGCTTGAGGTGGGAAGTGGGTCTTGGTCTGGTACACCCAATGCAAGTGGCAATTGGGTCCAATTTGATATAAGCTGGAAGATGGCTCGGGTCCAAGTGTTTTTTGGCTACTTTGGGTT
>NW_021399833.1:0-266 GCF_001605985.2 Dendrobium catenatum | reverse complement strand
CAAGTAGGAGCCTTCGAGCGGTGATTCCGCCTCTTTTTCCGTAAGCAGGGCTTTCGGCTTCTTCTTCCGATCCTTACACACGACACCAAGGGGAAGCCGCAGAGATCCTTTCGCACGACACGAAGGGGAAGCCGCGGCTGGAGGAAGGATCGGCCTCGACTGGTCGTGCGATCGGAAGTGAGGATCGAGCGGGGTGCTTCGCTCCTTCGATGATCTTCCCTCCCTGTCGGATCGGGATGCTTTTGATCGGGACTGGGTAAGGGGTT
>NW_021399832.1:0-311 GCF_001605985.2 Dendrobium catenatum | reverse complement strand
ATGTAGGGTGAAGTGAAGGAAGATGAGAAGAAAAAAATGCATTTTCATCATATCCAAGAAGGTTTTATATAGACCAAAAATAGATGATTGTTTTAGCTTGAAACATTATAGAATTAATCTAAACATTATAAAAGTTAAAACAATTAATTACAAATGTTATAATAATAAATTTAAATTTTTTTGAATCAAGTCATAAAACATCAATAAGTATTTCCATTATGAATTGTCTTCTGAAAAATTAAAAATATAACAGTCCCCCACATTTTTAAAAAATTATTCTGTGCGGAAGCTAGACATAGAACGCCGTCTGG
>NW_021399831.1:0-212 GCF_001605985.2 Dendrobium catenatum | reverse complement strand
TGCTAACTATGGTCCTCTCGACCTTCGTCGCCCGCCGACTACAGTCCTCCCAACCCTTGTCGCCCGCAGACTACGATCCTTCTGACCTCCATTGTCTGCCGACAACGGACCTTTCGACCTTCGTCACCCGGTGACTACGATCCTCCCGATCTTCGTCACAATACAACGGTCCTTCTGACCTATGTCGCTCACAGACTACAATCCTTCCGACC
>NW_021399830.1:0-243 GCF_001605985.2 Dendrobium catenatum | reverse complement strand
TCTTATTAATTGTGGTTGGAAAGCAATTCAAAATGCCGGCTGGAAGTTCTTCAAGGGCCACTATTGACCCTCGATTCACTGAGGTAGCTGACCAAGTCACCTACCTGGGCTACATGATAATCGGGATTATTTTGTCCAGGACTATCAATCCACATATGCTTATTTACTATGTTCTTAATCTTTTGCATACACCTCCCTCATCTTTTTCCTTACCCTCGCCTTCCCCTTGAATTCCAAACTGCT
>NW_021399829.1:0-273 GCF_001605985.2 Dendrobium catenatum | reverse complement strand
TGATTTCATCGATTGATTGCCGAGCATTGATACTATTAAACATTGATATTGATATGGATGGATATAGATATCGTATTGATTCATTGATGCTATAGATATGGATATGAATATTATAGATTTATTGATACTGCTTATAGACTCATTGATACTATTGCTTCTGCACCATATTAGCCTGCTGCATTTGATTCATTGCTAGTATAGATTGAGCTTTATTGTACTGCTTTTTTAATCGATTTCATTGATTTGATTTGATTGATTGATTCGATATCGACT
>NW_021399828.1:0-376 GCF_001605985.2 Dendrobium catenatum | reverse complement strand
TCTTGGTTTTTTCCCCTTAACAGGGGAGACGTCGGGAGGCTGCCGGAATTTTGTCTGAATACAGACAAGGACTTGTAACGAAATCGTACATGGACTCATTTGAACTCAAAAAAAAAAGACAACATGATTTGTGGACTTGAATGAACTAAGCAAAGAGCTTGTTAATAAATAAGATTTGGACCTAAACGAATATAAAAATGAACTTGAACTCAAACAGTGAACTTGTGGACTTGAGCAAAACTCAACTTGAACTTGAATATGATATGAACTACATAGAACTTGTAATTTGAACAGCAGTGGACTCAAACGAACGGAAGAGGCTCACTTCGAGTCTGAACTTACTTGAACATAAAGAACTTTGACGTTTAATATACAA
>NW_021399827.1:0-414 GCF_001605985.2 Dendrobium catenatum | reverse complement strand
TCATGGGTCGGGTTCAGGTCGAATCTGAAATTGACCCGGCACTATTCAGGTCAACCCAAACCTGACCCTTTTTTGCAAACGGGCCAATTTTTTCGACCCGAACCGACCCGCTTCGCGCCCAGGTCAACCCGACACAACCCGAATGACGCGGGATCGACAAAAAATTGCTGATTTTTGGGTAAAAAATTGGGTCAATCTCGAGTTTTTGGGTCAAAAATGGGTCAAAATAGGCCAATTTCTGGTTACTGAGTCAACCCAAACCCGTCACAGTTTTTGAAACGAGTCGATTTGCTGAACTTGAACTCGACCCGTTTCAGGTCCGGGTTGACCCTAACCTGAAATTTTTTATTCGGATTCGAATAAAATTTTCGAATCGTGTCAAATATTGACACCCCTAAGTGAAGCGCTCCTCAC
>NW_021399826.1:0-211 GCF_001605985.2 Dendrobium catenatum | reverse complement strand
TCGTAGTTCTTTATGCAATACAAATTTAACCTCCAAAGAGTTTCTTGCAGAAATAGTAAAGTAGAAAAAACATAAATCTTATTAATGTATAAGATCTAATAGTAGCAAAGGAGACTATGTATCAATTACTTCTCAACAATAAATGAATAAAGGATAAAGTAGGAAAACATTAGGTAAGGCCCCAAGTTTTACGTAGATTTTGATGATTACA
>NW_021399825.1:0-247 GCF_001605985.2 Dendrobium catenatum | reverse complement strand
CAGAAGAGCTTCTCCTTTAAGACCACTAGGATCCTCTTCTTCTCCTTCACCATTCCTTTCTCCCTTTTCCTGGCCTTCTGGGCTTTTAGCATCTGTCTCTCAGCTTCCCCTCAAACCCAAGTGCCGCTCAGTTCTGACCTTCAAAAAGCCTCGAAAGCAGACGACTCTCCTGCTTCCATCACAAACCTCTCCGTTCCTGAGCCCAAAGATCCTATTTCTAGGCAAACAGATGAAATTGGCTTTGCTG
>NW_021399824.1:0-313 GCF_001605985.2 Dendrobium catenatum | reverse complement strand
CTTTAAATCTTTTAAATCCTGTGAAAGATGGGATTTAAAAAATCATCTATTTAACTAAAACGGGGCTGAAACTGAATTTCTAAAAACAGAAATAGTTAAATTCCTAAAAACATTTACAGTAATTTAAGCTCAATCTTGCTGAAATCCTACCTAAAATAGGATACCAAACGGCCGCTTAAGCGACATTTTATATTGCCTGAGGTCATCTCCAACTGAAATGCATATCATTGTATGTTGTCTGTGAATCTATGCATTCAAACTCTAAATATCACGTCAAAAATTGATAGTGAAAAGTGTGACACTAATATTGACA
>NW_021399823.1:0-233 GCF_001605985.2 Dendrobium catenatum | reverse complement strand
ACGTTGCCGATGAATACACCAGAGAGCAGACAGGTGTGCGATCTTGCGTTATTAGGGACGACATCAGTTCCCTGTAATGCAAAGTTTTGGTTAGATCATATGATTTACTCCTCGAAAAAGGTACCAAAATGAAGGATTAAACTAGGTTTTTAAAAGCTTGGTCACCAGTGAATCTTGCATACAAGTTGTGGAAACTACATATAAGGTTCTTTATTTGGATAAAACAAACCATG
>NW_021399822.1:0-376 GCF_001605985.2 Dendrobium catenatum | reverse complement strand
AAGTTAACTAATAGTTTGAACTCGTGTCAAATTTGAAATCATTATAGTATCTAAATTGATATTAGGCTGGAAGTTGTCAGAAATCCTAAACTCATCTCATGGTTATAGTCCCTGAAGAATTCAAATTTTACGAACAATTGTACTCATCTAAAAAAGAGTTCAACTTATCAATTGAATTCATAAAGAATTGAAATCATCAAAATAAAAATTCAACGCCTCGCTTAAACTCATTAATTGAATTTATCCAAAGAAGAGTTTTTCTCATTAATTGAACTCATCTAAGAAAAAGTTCAACTCATTCATTAAACTCATCAATTGAAGTTACTTAAATATCTAAAGCTACTTCCTTCCTTGCAAATTCATATCCAAAATATCA
>NW_021399821.1:0-232 GCF_001605985.2 Dendrobium catenatum | reverse complement strand
CACTTGCGGAGAGATGAAGAGGTTAGAAGCCCGAGAAGAAAGGGGGGAAAGAGCCCGTAGGATTTCCGTAGGGGATGAGAAAAGAAGGGTGGAAAGAGCCCACAGGATTTCCGAATAAACCCGCAGGTTAATAGCAACTATGCTCACAAATATCAACTGCCTTCCTTCACTTCATCATCTCATATTTATAGGCATAGAACAGGAATGCCAAAAGCCACTTGAGATAATGCTC
>NW_021399820.1:0-287 GCF_001605985.2 Dendrobium catenatum | reverse complement strand
TTGCCCAGTCGTCTCTTCCAATTCTCTACTTCGCACCATTCTACGATTATATGTCACTTCAAAGCTTTCTTTTTGCATATGACCAAATTTACTTAAGACATAACCAAATTTTTGTTACAGTTTACTGTTCATTATTATCCCAATTTGTTTGCACCCATACATCAATTTACAAATCATCACATATTCTATATTAATTACATTCAAAGCTTTAATAACAGGTTTTTAAATACCTTTTAAGTTAATGCTTCTAAATTCTTCAGTTATGCACAAATTGCTCCTCCTTACTC
>NW_021399819.1:0-260 GCF_001605985.2 Dendrobium catenatum | reverse complement strand
TCAATCACTTGGCCGTGCTCTGATTATTGGGGGCTAAGCAGCTGAAGCAGGTACCTAAAGCAGTCATATATAATTTATTAATTTTTAGCCCCCTTTTAGCAGCATTATATGAGCACGGCCACCTGCAGGGAGACAGCATTAGTATAAAAGAGCGTGCCTAACCTATGGGTATTCTAACATCACAAACACAGTACAGAAAAGAAAGCTAGAAAAAAGTACAGAAAACATCACAAAAAGGCTACAACAGGTAGCAAAAACAA
>NW_021399818.1:0-596 GCF_001605985.2 Dendrobium catenatum | reverse complement strand
ATCATCACACAGCTGCAAATTTTTTAAAAATATTTCTAAAACTAAAATTTGTTCTGGGCGCGCTGCCTTGCGACTTGACTGGGCAAGTCGAACCCCGCCAGAGGGCGCTGCCCCTTAGACCCCTGACATATCTACGAAGCATATAACGAATAAAGATATGAACAAATGGCGCTGCCTCGAGACCTGACGGGCAACTCTAACATATATTTTATAAAAATTGAATGATTAATCAATTGCATCGTTTTTATTTTTACAAATAAATCATCCATACTTCAATCTAAATTTTGTTTAAGAATAAAAAAATAATCGCTAAATTTTTTTTGGTAATTAATATCAAGCTTCCTTTTTTAATGATCAATTTTCTTGTAGTGATAGGTCAAGCCAAATTCGAGCTACGCAACACCAACAATTACTTATAAATTTGTCTGAACTCGCGCTCCAAAATTAAGGCTGGTTCCTCCCCTGCTTCTAATTAAGGCTTAATCAAGCTTTGTAGAATTGACTAAGTTGATAATGATGCCCTTTAACTATGCTATTAAAGCTTTGTCTATAATAGGGTTTATTTAATTATATATTTATTTTTAATAATTTAAACT
>NW_021399817.1:0-2808 GCF_001605985.2 Dendrobium catenatum | reverse complement strand
TGATCCTCCTGCGTTTGATGACTTAACATACCGAAAGATAATTGGAACTCTCCAATATTTAACGCTAACACGCCCAGATATATCGTATGCAATTAATACTTTATCCCAACATATGCATAATCCAGCTCCAATTCATACGGTTATGTTAAAGAAGCTCATACGGTATATCAAAGGAACTGCTTCCTACGGTTTACCGATCTCCAGAAGCAATCTGTTGCTCAGAACTTTTTCGGATGCTGATTGGGCTTCGGATCCGATTACACGTAAATCTACATCAGGTTTCTGCACCTATCTTGGAGATACTTTGGTATCATGGACGGTGAAGAAACAGACTACAGTTTCCCGTTCTTCTACTGAGTCAGAATATCGAGCGCTAGCATCGGCTACGGCAGATACAATTTGGATCAAGTGTCTTCTTGCTGACTTCCGCATCCCGCACAATCAACCTGTAGACATTTTCTGTGACAATACATCTACAATAGCATTGGCGAACAATCCCGTTTTTCACGCACGAACAAAACACATTGAAATTGATCAACGTTTTGTTCGTGATCACATTCAAAATGGGAGTATTCAGCTATTACCCATTAGTACTGTTGATCAGATTGCTGATATTCTAACAAAACCTCTAGCTACATCTCGTTTTAAAATCCTTCGTGACAAACTTACTATTGGACCCAATACTAAGTTTGAGGGGGAATGTTAAGCTACAGGTTTATATTTGAATTAATATATATTTAATCTTAGCCCTTTATATGACGACACGTGTACCTATTACATCTCATTGTTTCTCTATATATGTAATCGGGTTGTAACTGGCAGAAGATAGAAATACAATTTATCTTTCTTTACTGTTTGTCTTCTTCCTCTGTTCTTGCATTAGTTTTCTTCAATAGGCAAGGAATTTCTCTTGAATAACATACCAAAGTTAATACGCTAATCATTTTAAAGCATATTATATTAAGATTTTCAATGTTATTGAACAATCGTAAACTGAGATTTCATTTAGGATAATTTTCTCATTGTTTTTTAAAGTATTTTTTAAGCATAAAAATTTCTTGATCTATAATTTTTTGTATTAAAAACAGTTTTAAAAAGAAATAAGAAAATTGTCCCGAACGAAGCCTAAGATTTTCCCACGCCATATTGTTAATGAGAGGCTAAATCAAATTTGTGCTCTATTTGCAGTCTTCTCCATAGTTCGTGCCAGAAAGAACTAACGGCTCTCTAGTATTAAGAAATTCATTGCTATGTTGATTCAAATTGGTGGATACAACAGTTAATTCTTTCTGGCATGAATTATGGCGGATCTACCTAAAGTCCAGGGAGGTAATTGCCTCTCAATTCGTCTCTTTTTAGTCTTTATTATAAAGGTTTTTAGGCAATTGCCCCCCTAGAAGTTTTAAAATATTATGGTCTTTAGGCAATTGCCCCCATCCTAATTAAACACATTGTGTAGAATTGTTATTGTTAGGGAACAATGAATCAAATACAAAAAGAAATACATGTCAAATCCCGCCGCGGACACTGCCCCCTTAGACCCCCTGCATATCTATGAAATCTCTTAACCTTTCCCCCCCCCCCCCCCCCCCCCCCCCCCCCCCCTAAAAATTAAAGTAATTGAAACATTGGACCTTCTGTATGTCAAATAATGCACACTGGTATTTGTTTTTCAGCTCATCCAAAGCTGTGCAATTTCCTTCAGGTATGTTGTCGATGCTGCTGATCTCAATAACTAGTCCATCTCTGCAAGTGAACTTCAGGACTTGTTGAACAAGCCTTCACTCCGCAGCATTCCATTGTTGGTCCTCGGAAGCTTTATCTGAAGCAGCCTTGACAGAGGAAATGTAAATATCAACATTTATCTGTTTCATCAGCCCAAAATTTTTTTTTAACTGCTTGTAGAAGTAATTGTAGAACTGTAGCTAAACAAAATATGGTTTATACCTAATGATTTCTACATTATAGCAGATTTGCTTGTGGTTAGGAAATATTTAGGAGTCATCTGATTGAATAAAAAAAAAGGAATATAGAGTACAGTGTAAAAGGAATATGTTATATTTGAATTGTTGGCGAGTGTAAAATAAATATTTTTTTTTTTTAAATTTTATTTTGAAGTAAAATGAATG
Source organism: Dendrobium catenatum (assembly GCF_001605985.2). Classification (NCBI taxonomy): domain Eukaryota; kingdom Viridiplantae; phylum Streptophyta; class Magnoliopsida; order Asparagales; family Orchidaceae; genus Dendrobium; species Dendrobium catenatum. The sequence goes on along the minus strand of NW_021399817.1, from coordinate 679 downwards.
CATATATAAAGATCCAAACAATTGTGATTGACCACGCACTTATCTATATTCTTAACGACCATATAGCAAAATAATTAAAACATGCTCCAAAAACTCGATATCAATTTATGATGTTTTAGTGTTGGAGCTTTATGTTATTATCATTATAATCAATATGCATAATGTGCTATCAAAAAATCCGCATGATGAAAATCTTAGTGGAATATGCTTTATTCACCTAGCTCTCATTCAAGTGTGTACCTCTACAAGGAAAAATTGTTATGTGCGTTGTCCGGATGCGCCACATCACTCAATGTACAATGTATTGGATGACGAGATGTATCCGGGTTGGCCTCTGGACGTGTTCGGACACCGCTGAGAATAATCTCTCCTCTACAAAAATGCTTAACTTTGGAGCTTGCAATTAAATTTCAACTATCACATCAAAGAACTTTTCGATATTTATGTAAAAGAAAAGTGGTTAAGCGATAAGACATCTTGGTGGATCAAGTGAAGATGTTTAAAAAACTCATTGTTTACTAATAATTAACTTATGTTTAGCTTGCTAGAAAGCTCATATTTGATTCGCCCATTAAGTAAGCGAGTTGGTGTTGAATAGTTATTTTGAACTTGTTTTCTAAATGAGTCTAACGCAAATAGAGCCTCATTTGATTGTGTTTAGCTCATATTCATTTCTGGA
>NW_021399816.1:0-1737 GCF_001605985.2 Dendrobium catenatum | reverse complement strand
CTTTAATAATTAAAAATAATATATAATTTTTGTAGAGGAGAGGCAAGCCGCACATTGCATTATTCTCTCTCTCAACCTCTTTCTCTTTCTTGTGAGCTATTATTCTGTTCGAATATTGGACAGTTCTCACATTTGAAAGTGCTAGGTACCCAATGGTACCGAGCGGTACAGAGCAATGGAGTGACGTGCCACATTTTTATTAGTCGGATGCCCTCCGGCCGATTCTGCACAGAATAATAAATCCTCTTTCTGACACTTTTCTCTATCCACTGAACACGCCTTCTGTCTCTCTTTTGCAAAATGAATCACGCAAAAATAAATTGGCACAGAATGCACCCCAAAATATTTTGCGCATTCTGAATGTGCCAAAATAATTGGAAAATTAGCTCCTTCTTAAATTTTTAAATAAATATGCTCCTTTTACTAATTGTGATAATTAATGTGTTCTTTTTTAAAAAAACTACCCAATTTTTAAAAGGCTGAATTTTAAAAAGTGACATGTTTACTGTATAATTAAGAGAATGAAACATGATTATTAAATAATTTAAAAAGAATAAAAATGTCAAATAATTTGACCTTTTTTTACAGAAAATATTAATTAAATAAAAATATTAAAAATTTATGTGACTTATTTAATAAATAAATAACAATTTATATTTTATTAGTGGCTACCATAATCTAATTTTTTATTTAAGATGCTCAAGGGGGAGGAGAGTAATTTAATTTAAAAATATAACTATTTTGTAAAAATTTAAAAATACTTATTTTTAATATTGATGAAATTGAAAGTATTATTAAAAAAATATTAATTATCATATTATGTTTTTTGGAATTGCTTACCTTCCACCACATGAAGTGCAAGAATATTCTGTTTAGCTTTTAAATGATTTTATAATTATTAATAACTTATTGTTCCTAAAGAAAATGCCAAATGATTTAGAATTTTCTTAATTAATTAGCATTTTCTATAGAAATTGTCAAATTATTTGATGTTTTTGCTGATTTTTAAATTATTTAATAATCATATTTCTTTTGCTTAATTACGTATTAAACATCCTCCTTTTTAAAATTAAACATGCTCCTTTATAAAATGATATCTGTTGTTAATTATTTTGACTAAACAAAACCAAAAAATAAAATTTAGAAATGATGTTAGTTGTTTGGTAGCCCACTGATTGGATCTGATAGGGCAAATCCACATGGTAAAGGGTCTTCGGGCACAAATGGGATTGGCCAGGTCTTAGGCTTGGATGGATTGATCTGATAATGAGTCGGATTCAAGGCAAGTTGTTTCCTTGGTCAGACATGTTGTTTAGAGCATCTCTAACAGAACTTCAAATGCTTGAATGTCGTCGCCCCGGAACTCTAGCCGAATAGAAAAACTTTCGCTATTTCCTTGCGGGTGAACAGTGGGACGTCAATATTGGCGCTGCACTGTTCATCATCGTTATTTTTCTGTCTCTACTGAACTTGCCAAGAAAGGCGTGAAAGAAGAGAAACACCGTTATCTTCCCAAAATGGAGTTCGATCGGAGATGAATCGCATCATTTTGAAATTTCACAACATTTTGAATTGAAAAATATGACTTTCGTTTGGAGATGGCCTTAAAAAGGAAACAACTTGCTCATTTAGCCCATTAAAAATTAAATAATAAATTTTGTTATAGTAAAATTAATTAATTAAACTAATAAATTAAATTGCTAAATTATATTTTAGTAAAATTAATAAATTAGATTA
>NW_021399815.1:0-213 GCF_001605985.2 Dendrobium catenatum | reverse complement strand
TAATTAGAGATTAATTACATTAGAAAATCTAATCTTTCTAAATTAAAAAAATTGATTATAACTTGTTGTAATTAGAACTTTTAAAATTCATGTCTATTCATTTAGACTACATAAAAGTTAATTTTATTATTGCAATTCAGTTGTTTTCTTATTTTGTATTTCTTTGCTCAAGTGACATTTATGCACTTAGAAATATTTGAAATTTTAGATTAT
>NW_021399814.1:0-266 GCF_001605985.2 Dendrobium catenatum | reverse complement strand
GCCTTCCAAAATTTACCCCTGAACTTATTCCGTTAAAACTTCCTTGCCGAAAAAGAAAAGAAATCGCACGGCGGGGAGGCCGGGGCCGAATTTTTGGAGCCCACACTTTTATATTAAAACTTTGATTTGGCACTAATGATTTTGAAAAATCATATGAATTCATTCAAAGGCATGATATGAAATGCTTAAGCCTACACTAATTCTTTAAGGGGATTTAATGCATTTTTCATGTTTACAACAACAACAACAACATCAAGCCTTTATCC
>NW_021399813.1:0-217 GCF_001605985.2 Dendrobium catenatum | reverse complement strand
AAAATTTAAATTCAGTAAATGTATGGTCCAGAATTCAGCATATTGTAGCAAAGCCAATACAGCCGGAGGTGGTAGGCAGAAATGTCTCGGTGGTGGTAAAACTGGACTTGGTTAAAGTTGCTGAAAATATTAAATTATTGGACAAATCTCTTGTTGTGAAGGTATTTGGTAAAAAAATCCCATTTTCTCTTTGTAGCATTGAATTAAGGAGACAATG
>NW_021399812.1:0-545 GCF_001605985.2 Dendrobium catenatum | reverse complement strand
AATTTATCTTAGATGTTGTAATATAAATTTTGATTGATTTTGAAAAATGTTGTACTTATTTCAGAGCAAATTCAATGATTACTAGACCCCTCATTTAAATATAACTTTTTTTCATTATATATATTTCAGTTTTTATTCAAATTTTTGATAAATTAAAATTTAAAGCAGCTAAGAGATAATATTTGACTATTTTTATAATACTAATCAGTTTTAACTGTTATAAATTTAATTATCTAAAATGATAGTTGAGACTTAGGTTTCGTTTGGGACGGCTTTCTTACTGCTTTTTAAAGTAGATTTCTAATAAAAATTTTCTTTAACTAAAAACTTTTATACTAAAAAATTGTTTTAGGCATCGTTCGAGACGGCTTTTTTATTGCTTCTTAAAGCATATTCATGGTACAAAAATTTTAATTTTTGTACTAGGAATCTGCTTTAAGAAGCATAAAGAAAGTCATCCCAAATAAAGCCTTAGAAAGCAGTAAGAAAGCTGTCTCAAACGAAAACTTAGGGTGCGTTTGGGACAGCTTTTTACTTGCTTTGCT
>NW_021399811.1:0-293 GCF_001605985.2 Dendrobium catenatum | reverse complement strand
CTCGATGTTGTGTTAGAATTGATCTAGAGAAGAAGCTTTCTAAGGGAGTTTGGATTGAAGGGATTCATGGTAGAACCTTTCAACGTGTTGAATATGAGAAACTTTATTCTCTCTATTATTGTTGTGGCAAAGTTGGACACAATAAAGATGTTTGTCCTGATGTAGGCGTTCAAATCAAAGAAAAACTGGCCCAAGACCAAATTGAAGTGCTGGATAGACCTGAAACTGAGAAAAGTAGTGTAATAATGCAGCAATATGATGAGTATGGATCTTGGATCCATGTTAAATTCAGA
>NW_021399810.1:0-2351 GCF_001605985.2 Dendrobium catenatum | reverse complement strand
GCTGGACTCTCCCACCGCCTCAATCTTTTGAAAGGGAGGGTCCGTTCGGGCCACCGACTTAAGCGGGCCCCGCCTCACTTAAAAAGTTATTTTTTTGGTCTTTTTTGGCCGAAAAAATTCCTAAAAATACCGAAAAAAATCCGAAAAAATTCAGAAAAATTTAGGAAAAATTGGAAAATTATAAACTCTAGAAACTTCTCTTCTTTCTCCTAAAAAACTATAATTAGGCCCTTAAAGCCTTTAAAAAATCGGACCTCTTCTCACCTTCTTCTATTTTTTTCTCTTATTCTCCTCATTTCTTCTCTTCTCCCTCTGTCCTTTCTATTGAAGCCTTCCCTCGGTTTTCCGAGGCCCCTCTCTTGACAAGGAAGTCCAGAGATTCCCCCTTCTTATCTTCCCCCTCTGTCCTAACTATTGAGGCCTTCCCTCGGTTTTCCAAGGCCCCTCTCTTGGCAAGGAAGTCCGGAGATTCCCCCTTCTTCTCTTCTCCCTCTGTCCTTACTATTGAGGCCTTCCCTTAGTTTTCCGAGGCCCCTCTCTTGGCAAGGAAGTCCGGAGATTCCCCCTTCTTCTCTTCTCCCTCTGTCCTTACTATTGAGGCCTTCCCTCGGTTTTCCGAGGCCCCTCTCTTGGCAAGAAAGTCCGAAGATTCCCCCTTCTTCTCTTCTCCCTCTTTCCTTACTATTGAGGCATTCCCTCAGTTTTTCGAGGCCCCTCTCTTGGCAAGGAAGTCCGGAGATTCTCCCTTCTTCTCTTCTCCCTCTGTCCTTACTATTGAGGCCTTCGCTTGATTTTTCGAGGCCCCTCTCTTGGCAAGGAAGTCTGAAGATTCTCCCTTCTTCTCTTGTCCCTCTTTTCTTTGAGAGATCTTGTGGTGTTCCGATGTTTGGTGGTTGGCGATGGAGGTCGGATAGACCATTGTAAGGAGAGAGGTTGGAATGACGGGCAAACTTCCAGCATCGGGGAGAAGTATGATGACTGGCAGGAATTCAACATCGGGTAGTCATGCAGCGTAGGGTAGAAGACCGACGAAAGTCTATTAGCTGGTAGAAGTATGACATCTGGTAGAAGTGCGAAGTCGGGTAGAGGTGCAGCGTCAGGTACAAGACCGATGAAAGTCCGTCGACGGGCAGAAGTCCGACGACGGTTAGTAGTCCGACGGCAAGCAGAAGTTTGTAGTCGGGTAAAGGTGCAGCGCCAGGTAGAAGACCGACGAAGGTTCGTCGACTAGCAGAAGTCCATCGACGAGTAGAAGTCTGCTAACGAGCAGAAGTCTGACATCGAGTAGAAGTCCGCTAACGAGCAGAAGTCCGACGTCAAGGAGGAGTCCGACGTCGGGTAGAAGTACTGTCGGGTAGAAGACTGACAACGGTTTTCGTCGACGAGCAGAAGTCCGACGTTGTCTGCTAACGAGCAGAAGTCCGACGTCAAGGAGGATTCCGACATCGGGTAAAAGTATTGTGGGGTAGAAGACCGACAACGGTTTTCGTCGACGAGCAGAAGTCCGACGTCGAGTAGAAGTCCACTGACGAGTGGAAGTCCGACATCGAGGAGAAGTACTGTCGGGCAGATGTCCGACGTCGAGTAGAAGTCCGCTGATAAGAAGAAGTCTAACGATGAGTAGAGGTCCGCTAACGAGCAGAAGTCCGATGTCAAGTAGAGGTCCGACGTCGGGTAGAAGTACTGTCGGGTAGAAGACCGATGAAGGTTTTCGTCGACGAGCAAAAGTCCGATGACGAGTAGAAGTCCGATGACAGGAAGAATTCCAGCGTCGGGTATTAGTCCGTCGAAAGCCCTGCAAGGAAAATGTTCAGCGACAGGAGGAAATTCAAAATCGGGTAGAATTTTAACATTGTGGAGAAGTCAGATGTAAGTCCATTGACGACATTCTGGCGACGTTAACCAAGGATGTAAGACCTATCCAAGGTTGTATGCGAGAGCCTTTGCTCTTCCGAGGTTGTATGCCGGAGCCCTGCTCGACGACGTTAACCTGTGTGGAAGAGGTCGGGAGAATCCACCAAGGATGTGAGACCTATCCGAGGTTGTATGCCGGAGCCCTGCTCGACGACGTTAACCTGTGTGGAAGAGGTCATGAGAATCCACCAAGGATGTAAGACCTATCCGAGGTTGTATGCCGGAGCCCTGCTCGACGACGTTAACCTGTGTGGAAGAGGTCGTGAGAATCCACCAAGGATGTCAGACCTTTCCGAGGTTGTATCCCGGAGCCCTGCTCGACGAAGTTAACCTGTGTGGAAGAGGTCGTGAGAATCCACCAAGGATATGAGACTTTTCTGAGGTTGTATGCTGGAGCCCTGCTAGACGGCGTTAACCTGTGTGGAAGAGGTCGGGAG
>NW_021399809.1:0-422 GCF_001605985.2 Dendrobium catenatum | reverse complement strand
CCCGAAGCATAGGAACGTTATGAATAGATAGTATCTGAACTGAAGATAAGCTTTCCAAGGAGGAAGGGAGAGAATGTAAGGATATGAGAAAGAAAAATTGCAGCTCGGAAAGAGAAGACCTAACTTTTAGGAACCACAGCTCCTCATTTGAAAATGAAACCAGATTATCATTTGACCAAATACTCAGCTTTTTTAAGGAGGCGTAATTCTCAAGGGCTCCATTAGCAACACCAATGGATCACCTATGCTAAGATCGTTGAGCATGAGATGGAAATTATTAGTGGTCCCCACTTCTCGATATCTTCCGAGAGAGATCAGATTGGGGCAATTTGTAATATATAATTTCTGACGTGAAGAAAATATTTCCCAGGAGGAAGGTAGAGACTGTAAAGATTTGAGCTGACCAAATTCCAGCTCACAAA
>NW_021399808.1:0-239 GCF_001605985.2 Dendrobium catenatum | reverse complement strand
GCATCAAAATCATCTCTCCACGGCGTCAGCTTAAGAATAATTTTAGACCATATTACTATGGGTGTGACCATACCAGCATTAGTGCACCGGATCCCATCAGAACTCCGCAGTTAAGCGTGCTTGGGCGAGAGTAGTACTAGGATGGGTGACCTCCTGGGAAGTCCTCGTGTTGCACCCTTTTAACCAACCATCTCTTCTTTTTTTTTTTTCTATCTCTTCACCACGGCCTATGAACACTA
>NW_021399807.1:0-260 GCF_001605985.2 Dendrobium catenatum | reverse complement strand
AATCATATCTTAGACTTCAATTGGGATTACTTTCTTACTACTTCTTAAAGTAGTTTTTTAGTTCAAAAATAAAATTTTTTTGTACTAAAAAACTGATTTAAGAAGTAGTAAGAAACCCGTCCCAAACAAAGACTTAGATAACCTAAATCAATCATAATCATGGTGGAGACATGCAAATTACATAGATTAGCCATCTAGTGAATCAATAATTCAATAATGATAAAAAGACTTGAGGAGCGATTAGCAAACATAATGCCTAA
>NW_021399806.1:0-287 GCF_001605985.2 Dendrobium catenatum | reverse complement strand
TTTCTCTACCGCCGCGAATACTCCAGGACGCAACAAGCGTAAAACTTGTTCAATAATTATGCCATGATTTCGTTAATCAAATTTGAGTTATAAATATTTCAAATGTATAATGATTTAAGATTCAAATAAACTTATACCTAACTTTTTTTTTTTTTACATTCAAATTTGATGTAGACATATGATTTTTTATTTTTTTTGTTCAGCTATGTAAATTATAAATTTTTTAAAAAATTTGCATAACTTTTTTATAGTGTAGCATTATTCCCAAAAGATATTAGCTATGTATG
>NW_021399805.1:0-246 GCF_001605985.2 Dendrobium catenatum | reverse complement strand
GAGAGAGAGAGAGCAAGAGAGAGAAAGTGAGAGAGAGCAAGGGAGAGAGAAAGAGAGAGATGGAGAAAGAGAGAGATAGATAGAGAGAGAGAAAGAGATAGAGAGAGGGATAGAGAGAGAGAGCAAGAAAGAGCAACGGAGTGTAAGAGAGAAGAAGAGAGAGAGAGAGGGAGAGAGGAAGAGAGAGAGAGAGAGGGAGAGAGGAAGAGAGAGAGAGAGAGGGAGAGAGGAAGAGAGAGAGAGTGA
>NW_021399804.1:0-565 GCF_001605985.2 Dendrobium catenatum | reverse complement strand
GACAGCTCCTTTAAAAGGAGTGGGAAATGAATCAAACACAATTCATCTAGAAGGAAGAAATGATGAGGCTGATGGACCGTGGAATCTTGTCAAGAACAATAGGAGGAGGAGAGCTCTGCCTAGACCAGGATTTGTAAATCAAAATGCAGTCAAGCCCAACAAAATAAAAGCAGTTTTTGTTAAAAAAATAGTCTTTAATAAGGTGCAGGAAGCTAATAAAAAAGCTAAGGATAACCCTGTTCCTAACTTAGAAGTTGTTGTTGAAGCTGTGAATGAAGAGGTAGTTGAATTACTTCCATAAATAGGAAGAATCAGTGGGAAGTATGAAATTAATAAGGAGATCAATGAGGAGGATGCATTCAATCCTGTTGCTGCTGATCATGGGAATGTAGGTTGCTTTACGGTGAAAACTACAGAAATTAACAACAAATATAGAATCCTTAACTCTTGCCTAGAAGGAGAAGAGGAATCTCCTGGAATTGAATCAAATGATGCTGAATTAGAAGAAGGAGAATTATTGTCTGGAGTCAAGCCAAACAAGATTTCAGGTTCAATAAAGGTGGAG
>NW_021399803.1:0-215 GCF_001605985.2 Dendrobium catenatum | reverse complement strand
TCCTAGTAATATTTTCGACTAGGCATTTAGCTCTTTTTTGAGCTGAAGTAAATTTTAATTTGTCCACCCCGACAAACTGTTGCGGAGGGTGGATGGATTTTTCTTTAAGCATTATTGATGGATTTATTTCAGTTTTAAATATCTTGGAAATTTTGGGATTTTCTGGAGTTTAGAATTTGAGTGGACTTTTGGGAGGCATTTGAAAAATATTTGGG
>NW_021399802.1:0-774 GCF_001605985.2 Dendrobium catenatum | reverse complement strand
TGGGGGGGAGCTGAGCAAGCACCTGCATAAAACATTATTATAAATCATGATAATGCTCCCCCCTTTTATTAGCATTGAGCATTGCCACCTGCACGGAAGAATAGTATATATATGACGTTCCTAACCTATGGGTAAGTCTAACGCTCACATCCAGAGTGCAGAAAAAGTAAGCAAACACACCAGCAATTTCAAACAGCATGTAGTGAAAACTACGAAAACCTTCGGCCCACAGCAGAAAATAAACATCCAGCGGCCTAGCCTAAATCTAGAAGCGGTGCCCTAGCAAACAATTCTATGTGTGTGTAAGGCTTGTGTGGTTTAGGTAGATCCTAAGTTGGGCGGTTTGTTAAAATTATCTTGAGTTCAGGTATGTTGGAAGTCAGAAAAGGGTATTTTAATTGAAATTCAAATATTAGTGAATTAGGTCGATTTTAATTATTTCAATTTGTTGATCAATTTTAAGAGCTTAGGGTATTCATATATAAAGTTTAAATTGCATTAGTCAATTTTGGAAAGTCCGGGGTCCTTCCAGGAACTAGACTAAGGGTCCAAAAAATCACTATGGAAAAGAGGCTAGGTTTGGTGTTTCTATCACCTTAAGAAAGTACTAGACCTTAATACAAGCAGTTATCCAGGTAGTACACTGAATTTGGAGTTTTCTAGGCAAAGTTATGAATTTTCTAAGCTTCAGGCCATAACCAAAAAGTTGACTTGCTAATCTAGGCCATTTTCTGGAAACCTAAGATTTTTAATAAATACTAGATCCTAATTGGA
>NW_021399801.1:0-1085 GCF_001605985.2 Dendrobium catenatum | reverse complement strand
TTGGAGTTCATTTGGTTCCCCAAGTAGGAGCCTCAAACATCCTTCTTAGAAATGGCCTTAACCCTGGTAAATTGTTTATGAACTATTCTTAACTTGTAAAATCTATTAAAATGTCCTTAATTGTCCCTAATTAGTCCCCTAATCAATAAGAATTGAAATCTTCTTAAGTTGATTCCTAGATTTGTCTTAGCTTGATCCTTATATAATTAGGGTTTAACCAATTTTGATTAATCTTAAAAATCTTAAAAATCCCAAAAGAGCTCTAAACACTTATTGATCTGCCCTTGGATCATTTATGACCTTTTGATCTGATCCCAAGGAGTTTAGGGCTCATTTGGGTTCAAACCCTTAAGAAGACCCCTTAGTCGTAGTAATTTGATAATCCCTACGAATATGTAAAATTTCTAAAATTCACTATTAATTATAGAGACATTTTGAATAATCAAACTTAGTGGTTAATGATTTCAATTAGAATCTATCATTCCCTAAAAATATTAAACCTCCATAATTTAGTTAAAACCAAGGACTCAACATCTTAGGTGACTTTAGATCAAATCGGGCCAAAACTTCTAAAATCATAACTTTTCATAGAAAACTCCAAATTGAGTTTACCACATGCCTAACAACTCATAATTATGTCTAGTATTTATTAAAAATCTGAAACCCTTAAGATTAACCCTAGTTTTGAAAGCCAAGTTTTGACCCTTTAGTTAACGTATCCGGTTAACCCTCTAAAATCTATTAACTTCTCCAACCTCTTAAAATTCTTTTAATAGGTCATTAAAATTCTCAACCAACCCATTCAAATCAGTAATCAACTCCCCTTAATATTAATTTACTCTTTTAATTTCAACCAATTAAAAATAACTTAATTAACCCTGACTGCTACTAGTAACCCAGACCTACGAGGCTATTAGCTTAGCCCCAAGGAAGGTGAAATAAACTTCACGGCCTCGGTGTGAAACAAAGGTAGTAGTCAATTAACTTTTAAACTACATTTAATTAAAATTCCTAATATGTTGATATTTAAAGCTTAACTCAAACCTCTCTTTTAAGCCTTAACAAACCCAGAACTTTAGACAACC
>NW_021399800.1:0-444 GCF_001605985.2 Dendrobium catenatum | reverse complement strand
ATTCTATCTTTTGTCAAAGTTCTTTGGAAATGTGAAATGCTATTTAGATAAGAAATAATAATAATTATTTAAAATTTAAACAACATTTAATACCATTTTTAAAATGTAGAAAATAGTCTAATAAGATCATAGTTAGATGATCTAAAGCAAATTAGAGTAACAGCCTTCCTTTTTTTTTATCCACTTACACATTAAAGTTCAAAAGAATGTAGATGTATTAAACAGCATAAAAAGTTGGATGTAATAACAAAAAAATTATTTTATTTATATAACTGGCTGAGAGAAATGAAATCTCGTATTGTGAACATTAGGTCTAAGTGTCTTACAATAAGAAAAAAGACGGGCATTCTCACTCTCTTTTTCTCCTTCTATTATAGGATTTCATATGAGAATTTTTTTCAATATAACAAAACTTGACATTTTATTTGAACTAAAAATTAGGGG
>NW_021399799.1:0-220 GCF_001605985.2 Dendrobium catenatum | reverse complement strand
GTGCGCCACGAACACCGAAGTAGAGTTTAGGCGATTCTCGCCTCGTCGTAGGCGTCGGACCGGGGTCCCATCCCACCACGCGCAATAAAGGCGTGTATAGGCGGTTTTCCGGTCCGCCGCACACAACGGAAGCGAGAATCTGAGTTTAGGAGATTTCATACCTTCGCGGGCTTGTCGATGGATCGAGGATCGAGGCAAGAGAGACATTTTTGCAATTAAT
>NW_021399798.1:0-200 GCF_001605985.2 Dendrobium catenatum | reverse complement strand
CAAATTGCAGTCCGATCGTGTGAACCTGAAATGTCATTACATAAGGCAGTTGTAGAGAAAAAAAGAATGTTTGCTATCATCAAAATCATAAGCCATAGATCCGCAACAATCTCCCCCTTTTTTATGATGGCAAACAATTCAATTTGAATTTTCAAAAAGAAAACAATTTCTCCTAATCTCCCCCTTACTAGAATAACACT
>NW_021399797.1:0-285 GCF_001605985.2 Dendrobium catenatum | reverse complement strand
TAATTTAATAAACTATTTAGTATAAAATTTAAATAAATCATTTCATTATTACAACAATTATAAAAAAATATCTATAAAATAAATTATTTTATTTAGAAAATAACAATGAAACTGATTTACAAAGCGGATACCTAACGATCTTAAAATCGTCACTTATATCGATAAGTACCAAAGTTATAAAAATTTTCATCGGTTCCCAAAAATATAAAAAAAAAATCGTGTAAATAAAATACTATGATCAAAATACTACGGTAAGGATGGATTGTGATTTTGACTTATAATAAC
>NW_021399796.1:0-228 GCF_001605985.2 Dendrobium catenatum | reverse complement strand
GGAGTAGCTTTGAGTTTTGAGCAATCACACTTGATATGACCAGGTTTCCTGCATTCATAGTAAATCACATAATTAGAAACATTGCCATTTCTATTAAATTTACATTTATTCCATTGCTGGCGTCTATTCTACGTCCTCTTCAAAAAGCTTTTGAATTGTCTAGTCTTTAATGCAATGTCGTCTTCATCCTAAGGTTGTGAGTGTTCACTCTCAGACTTTTCCACTTTT
>NW_021399795.1:0-485 GCF_001605985.2 Dendrobium catenatum | reverse complement strand
TATCCCAAGGAATATTTTGTATGATCATCGATATATGTCATATTTCAAGGTTAGTTTTTTAAATATCATATTATAAGAATGTTAAAATGACTATAATATCTAATCATCGCTTCTTAAATAGGACTGTATTGGAGCAATTGATGGAACACATGTGGATGCTCGTGTTTCAAATGCTGAGAAAGCTGCTTATATAGGAAGATGTGGTTCGACGACGCAAAATGTTATGGTTGTAAGTGACTTCAACATGTGCTTCACTTTTGTCATTGCAGGATGGGAAGGAAGTGCACATGATAGTCGCATTTTTAAATTTGCAACTCGTAATAGGCGTAATAACTTTCCCATGCCACCTCATGGTACGTTCTATATAGTTGTAACATTAGTAGTAATAGAACTTATACTAAAGTACATGTACTTTATAACAGGAAAATATTATGTTATTGATGCTGGTTATGTAATATCAGTTTTTGCTCCAGGTTCGTCCGGGA
>NW_021399794.1:0-887 GCF_001605985.2 Dendrobium catenatum | reverse complement strand
GGTAATATCAAGCTGTTTTTGCTAATCTACGTCGACGATATTCTCCTAACGGGGAACGATCAAACTGCTCTCAACAACACTATCAATCAGCTACAACAGCAGTTTCACATGAAAATCTTGGGTCCGGTAAGTTCGTTTCTGGGCATTTCGATTACCAGAACTCCGGACAGCTATTTCCTCGGCCAGAAATTGTACGCTAAATCAATATTGCAGACGGCTAAACTTGAAGCGTGCAAACCTCTTTCAAATCCTACGTGTACCAAACTACCACAGGTTTTTCTTCCCGATCCTGTGCTGGATGATCCGGTAATGTATCGTCGTATCACTGGCTCTCTTCAATATTTGACGCTAACAAGACCTGACATCTCTTTCAGCGTCAATCTTCTATCTCAACACATGCATCAACCTCAACCGAATCACATTTTTCTTCTCAAAAGATTGCTACGTTATATTCAAGGTACGCTACACTATGGGATTCCAATTAATAAATTTAACGTGCGGTTATCTGCCTATTCTGATGCAGATTGGGCGGGAGATCCAATTTCTAGGAAATCCACGTCTGGTTATTGCTCCTATCTAGGCAACACGTTAATTTCCTGGACCGTAAAGAAGCAAACCACAGTTGCTCGCTCGTCTACGGAGTCCGAATACCGCTCCTTGGCAGCCCTTGCAGTAGACGTCATCTGGATTCGTCGCATACTTACAGATTTTGGCATTCGGCAAGACACTCCAACAGATATTTACTGTGATAACACATCAGCTATTGCATTGGCGAATAATCCCGTGTTCCACGCAAGGACGAAACATATAGAAATTGATCATCGATTTCTCCGCGATCATATTCAGCAAGGAACAATTCGTATTTTGCCTATTAGCACAAAGGATCA
>NW_021399793.1:0-264 GCF_001605985.2 Dendrobium catenatum | reverse complement strand
AATAAATCATCATGTCCATAATATCAATCGTATAAAGGGAATTCATTGGTTCAATAATATCAATCGGTATAAAACGTCAAATCAATACTATCGTTCATGACAGTTGAAATCAAATCAATGAAATAAAATCAATCAATGCCGTAGAATCGTATCAAAACGTACATTTGTAATTTAGTTATCTAATATCACGTGCTCAGTGAATCACATGCAATCCAATAATATATATTACGTGTTCAATGAATCACATGTCACTTATTCAGTATA
>NW_021399792.1:0-3303 GCF_001605985.2 Dendrobium catenatum | reverse complement strand
GTAATCCGTGGGAAGACTACATAGATTGCATTAATTCTTCCCATTGATTTAGGAATAATTGTATTCATGTTATTATAAGAGTTATTTGTTTCCTTATCGATACACCTTGTATAGATCTATAAATAGGGAGTAGATTGCTTAATAAAATTCAAGCTTTTTCCTCTCGTTCCTCTCAATTTAACAGTTGTAAACCTATAAGCATGGTTCAAACAAATTCAAAGCCTTTGAAGTTCTTCCCTTAGCAGTGGTATTGTTTAACTAATTAAGGAACATTATGTTTTTATCTCTTGGATACAATGTGCCTAAGCATTAGAGCAGTGCGTAATCAACTTCCACAATAATACATGCATACTTGTATAAAATCATGCGTACATATTTTATGTGCTGGTAAGCTCTTTTAAATACATACATTTATTTGTACATACATTCATTTATATATATGCATGCTGGCATGCTGGCATGCTGGCATAGCCATCTATATGCATGACTATGACTTTTTAAATGCGTGTTTATCACATTGTGATGATCATGATCTCTGAATGCATCTGACAAATTTATTTATTTCGAGTCGCCTTAGATGGTTTGGTCATATAAAACGATGGCCTTCCGATGACCCGGTTAGAATAGTAGAGGTATTAAATTTGACTTATATTAAGAAAGGTAGAGGTAGACCTAAAAAGTCTCAGTTAGAAAATATTAGAAATGATATTTCTTTATTAGATTTAAACGAGAATTTGGCTTTTAACAGGACACAATGGAGAAAAATGATTCATGTAGCCGACCTCACGTAGTGGGACAAAGGCTTGATGTTGTTGTTATTGTTGCTGCTATGCTATTCATTATTTGCTTAATATAGGACGATGTCATCGATTCGTAGAGTTTGCCTGCTAAACAGTGTCCCCTTAAGTGGCAGTTCTGCAAAAACTTAGCTTCTCACATGTTGTTGTGTACTGAGATTTTTGGTTGTGGATACCTGGTGCTCTCGCTGGATGGTGAGCTCACACTTACCAATAGGAAAAATGTTATAAATCTGATTTTTTTGCTTCTAAATTGCTTTGATTTTTCACTCCTTGCTGATAAACTGATCTCAGAAGATCTAATCTGTGTTCAAAGGAACTAATGCTTTTAATATTAATGTCTTTAACAAACTGATTTATCTGTGAATAGAACAGCTTTTGAAGGGATCATCAATACATGGCTACTCTATTGTTTGCAAAAAGTAAAGGCTAAAGACTTGAAATGGGGGATTAATTATGGTACTTTTTCCTTTTGATCTGGAATGTTGAGATTAATCATATGTAATGAAGATGATATAGCTCTCAACCTACCTATAGAAAGGTGGTTTAAAACTTTTCTATTTCTTTATCACAATTGTTAACAGTCTGCTGAAAAAGATCTGCATGGTTGCTTGAGCTTGTGATGTCTCAGTTTTACATTTGGTCTATTCTATGCCTTACAATATTCTCTCTGCTTCAAGTTTTAATGCACGGTGAAGCCGATCTATTAACTTTTAAATGTTCTTCATAACCTTATTCATCAAGTTCACTGGTAGAGCATTTAAGAGAATTGCCCTTGTTATTTAGGCTTTGTTTGGGCTCACTTTTGTACTGCTTTCTAGTAAAAAATTTCAATTCAATAAATTTTTGTACTAGAAAGCTGTTTTAGAGAGCACGAAAGAAGCCATCATCCCAAATGAAGCCTTAATCTATTGTGTTTGTTGATAATTTTCTATTTTCTTGCTTCAAAGCATTTTTTTGTGATGCCGTATGAGTTCAGAATATTTTCCTTGTTGCCTTTACGAGTGCTCAAATATAAGATTGGAAAAGCTGGAAAGTCCGAAGGATCTTTCTTGAAACAAAGTAGAGAGGTTGGCTACCCCTGAGTGTAAGCCTTTGCAGAGGCAGCAATGGCGAGGATGAGAAAGTAGAAATGCTGATAAGCAGGTTAATAATACTTCATGACTGTTGTATACCTTGTTTCAGACATGATCAGCAGGTTATGTAATGATTTACTTCTGAAGAAAGAGGATACATTACTGTTACAGTAACACTATGATGCCCAGAAAACTACCTAAAAGAGATCTTTGGTGCCATTGGATGATACTTGATGCAGAATACAGCCATCAGACTTGTCATCACAACCAATTTTGAATAAGTTTAAACCCCAAATCATGAAATTAACACTTTTATTAAGGGGATTTTTTCATGAAAGAAGTGTTTTTATATGAAAAAGCTCGCCTCCACCCCCTCTGTTCTCTTTTTGATTACTTGCTTTCTATTTCCATGAAATGACAACATTTCTTATAATTAGAGGATGCTTATATGACATGTACACATGTATATATAAAGAACTTTGCAAGTAATCAAGTTTCCTCCTTTCTCTTTGCTGCTGGCCTCCTTACCCTCGTATTGCACCAGTATAATTTACTTCAAGGTCCCCTACAATGGCCTTCTTATAGTACGTCAGTTCAATTTGCCCTCTTCTGTTTAGCTAAGGGTAGGTTGGAGTAGGGGTGTCAATATTTGACACGACTCGAATCCAACACAAAAATTTCAGGTTAGGGTCAACCCGAACCTGAAACGGGTTGGGTTCGGGTTCAACAATTCAACCCGTTTCAAAAATTGGGTCGGATTTGGGGTGACCCTCTGACCTGAAATTGACCCGAAAATCCGAGATTGCCTTGTTTTCGACCCGAAAAGTGGAGATTGACTCGTTTTTTTACCCGAAAATTAACAATTTTTTCGTGGTCTTGGGTCATTTTGGTCGTTTCGGGTTGACCCAAACCCGAAGTGGGTTGAGTTCGGGTACAAAAAACCGACTTTGCAAAAATGGGTCGGGTTCGGGTTGACCCGAATGGGAAAGTTCAGATTTGACTTGAACTCGACCCGTGACCCGAAATTGACACCCCTAGGTTGAAGGTAACTAAAAGTAGTCAAGATGATCTTTCTCTTGGAGGTGGAGATGTCATAATTTTGAGATGCCAATACAGAATGATAGCAGGTGAGAGACATCATATAAATATCATAGAGGTGATTGTGAATGATTAGAACGCTTGTCTTTTAAGTAGCTAAGATACGATCTAAAAGTAACATATGAAGGTTCTGGAAGGCATTAAAAGATAACGATAGTACTTCAACCCTAAAAGCAGTGTCGTTATTTTGGAGGGATTATTCTATGTAGTGTTTGAATGCTTATGGAGTCCAATTCGGACGTGCCACATCATCCAATGCACTGTGCACTAGATAAAGAGGCGTGTCTGGATTGACGTCCAGACACCGCACGTAATAATTGTTCATCATATTG
>NW_021399791.1:0-254 GCF_001605985.2 Dendrobium catenatum | reverse complement strand
GTTGATCAAAGATTTGATCAACTTGATGCTCAACTTATGCAGCACCAACAAGACATTGGTAGCATCAGAAATGAAGTACATGAAATTAATACCAATGTTATGTTGATGGCCTCCTACTTCAACCTTTTTGGTGGCATTCCTCCTCCTCCTCCAGAAGAATAGAGAATGAGAGATGATTTTGTGTTTGTTGTACTTGTGTTTAGCTTTAAATGTTTTTCTTATGTTTGTTGTTTTTGTTGTTGTTTTTGATATTA
>NW_021399790.1:0-366 GCF_001605985.2 Dendrobium catenatum | reverse complement strand
GATTTTAACTAATTTTCATTTCGTCACTTTTGTAATAATTCTTATTATCTAATTGTCTATAATGCGTCATGACCTTGATCTATTTTACTTGTCTATGTTATACTTTAATTTAAATGTTTTGAATCTTTGTTTTCTAATGGTAGTTAATTTTGTTATTGTTATTATATTCCAATCTCTTTCAAGATCAATTACTAAGGTTTTTCATATGACTTCTTCCATTTCAACCTTCTTTCTTCTCTTTTTGTTGTTGTCAAAAGGGCGAGTATTATTATTTGTTGTTATAATTTTTGTGTTTGTTGTTTGTGTTTTTATGTTTGATGTTTTTGTGTTCAATGTTATTTTTTTTTTGGTGTATTAGTGGTGTTA
>NW_021399789.1:0-236 GCF_001605985.2 Dendrobium catenatum | reverse complement strand
CTCCCAATCAAGAAAAAATTAATCTTTGGTGGATTCTTTCGACCTCTTCTACACAGGTTAACGTCATCGAGCAGGGCTCTGACACACAATCTCGGATAGGTCTTACATCCTTGGTGGATTCTCTTGACCTCTTCCACACAGGTTAACGTCATCGAGCAGGGCTCTGATATACAACCTCAGATAGGTCTTACATCCTTAATGGATTCTCTCGACCTCTTCCACACAGGTTAACGTCA
>NW_021399788.1:0-223 GCF_001605985.2 Dendrobium catenatum | reverse complement strand
CTCTCATCTTTCCTTCCCTTCCTCGGTTCCTCCTCTTGCTTCTTCGACAATGCACGTTGCTGAAATCCAAAATTTTCATTTAAAAAGACGAAAAAAATCATTTCATAAATTCGAGATTTCACATCAACCTCCCCACTCTATCTCAATTCAAACTTGATGAAAAAAAAAACACATCAACAAACATGTTACCAAGCTCACCTTTCCAACGAACTTTTATTACGTC
>NW_021399787.1:0-340 GCF_001605985.2 Dendrobium catenatum | reverse complement strand
ATAAATATAATTTTAAAATAGTTTTAAAATATATATTCATATATAGAAATCTATACATAAAGATATAAGTTTTAAAATAGAATAATTTAAAAATATTATTAAAATAATTTTTAAGTGCTTGAGAGGTCCTCTGATTTTTCAAAACCATTTGAAAGTAAAATTTTGATTTTCAAGATATTTAATTAAATAATAATTAAATACTAAAAATATTTAAATAACCTAAATTAATCAAAATACATAAAGTTTTAGATTTAAAAAAAAAATTATTTTAAATTAAGATCATTAATTTTCTGAAAAATTTAATGTATATACATATATTTATGATTTAAAATGAATTTTT
>NW_021399786.1:0-265 GCF_001605985.2 Dendrobium catenatum | reverse complement strand
GAAGTACGAGCCTCAAGTGGTGATCCGGTAGAAGTCCGGGCCTTAGGTGGGGGTCCGGCAGAAGTCCGGGCCTCAGGTGCTTTTCTGGTAGAAGTACGGGCCTCAGGTGGTGGCTGACGGAAGTTCATATAGTGGTCAAGGAGGCAAGGAAGAATGAGTGATCTCCAATCTCTATCCTTTTTCCTTAGCAAGAGGGGGGTGTGCGCTTTATTTATAGATTTCCTAGAGTGGCATGGCCCGTAAATAGGAGGAAGATCAAGTGTAA
>NW_021399785.1:0-322 GCF_001605985.2 Dendrobium catenatum | reverse complement strand
GAGTATGATGCATTAAATAAGAAGCATATTGAACTAAATGAAATGCATAAAACTTTGAAAACCACTCATGTTGAACTAGAAGAGGCTTTTAATAGACTAGACAAACTTGCATTAGAAGTAGATCACAGTGAGCATTTGTTAAAAATAGTAGTTCATGGTTTGACATATCAAAACAATACCTTTAAGGAAAAAATCAAGGAACTAGAAAACGAAATTGCATCACTCATATTAGTCCAACCTAGTCAACCCCCAACAAAGCATGCATCACATAACTTTAGGAAGAGTCACCACCACCCACATAGGTTAGTAAACCCATTTCCTG
>NW_021399784.1:0-237 GCF_001605985.2 Dendrobium catenatum | reverse complement strand
ACCAATAATGAAATTTAGAAGATTAAAACTACTACATCGGAATGAATTTTCCAAAAAGCAAGCCTATCACTTGTACAAGAAGATAATATATTCTAGAACTCTTCCAATTTCTCAATTGATCAAGAAATGGAATCCTACAAGTCGAAAGAATTACACATACAAACATAAATTTTATTAAATACCAATTATTATGTTTTTTTTAAATTCCTTAGAACAATATTTATAAAACAAGTAAAA
>NW_021399783.1:0-227 GCF_001605985.2 Dendrobium catenatum | reverse complement strand
AAAATAAAAAATAATAATACTTAGAAATATATATTTAAATTTGATAATATATTATTATTGCATATTGAAAACATTGTTGAATCATGTACGATATACAATATTCCTTTATTTCATATCCTATCAATTTACAGGGCTAATATTCTTTATGACAATACTTCTCTAATACCCTAAAAATATGTATATTTTCTCTAATTTAATATAGACACACTTTTCTTACTATAATTCAT
>NW_021399782.1:0-312 GCF_001605985.2 Dendrobium catenatum | reverse complement strand
TATATATATATAATGAATATCTTAATTATATTACTTTTGAAAAAATTAAATAGTTATTTACTTACAACTACTACACATTGGCAAATTTAGGTCTGTTTGGAACAGCTTCAGCGTTTTATAAAGTTGGTTATGAACTTATTATAGAGAATGCTACTTCATTATTATGGTTGCACAAAGCAGCTTCCCACTACAAAAAAGTAGTACGAAAATAGCAGCCAAGTGAATTTGTTATTGTCGTTTAATAAGCAAAGCAGCTTGAAAGCTATCCCAAATAGGAACTTTTATTACGTTCGGTGCAAGGACGTAGAGGAA
>NW_021399781.1:0-331 GCF_001605985.2 Dendrobium catenatum | reverse complement strand
CCAAGGTTCGAGTCTATGTGTATGCGTTGTGTGTGTGTGTTTGCCTTAATTGGCCTAAATGTCCCCCAAAAAAAATGCTTTACATTTTTTAATGTTCATTTATTTTACGCAGAACCAAACGCCAAAATTTGGAAAAACGCACTGGTTTACTTCACAGTAGACACTAAATGCGGAAAACCAACCAGGTCCTAAATCTCTATTTCCCATAAATGAAGTAAGCCATCACGTCACCTCTTGAAAAAAAATAAAAATTAGTTTTTTTTTTATTTACATATTTAATATCTAAATTATTATATTTATTTATATAATAATATATTTATATTATATCTTG
>NW_021399780.1:0-290 GCF_001605985.2 Dendrobium catenatum | reverse complement strand
AATTATTTAATTGATTAAATGAGATTTTAAATTTATTTTAAATTAATGAATTAATTATTTGAAAAATATAATATAATTCTCAAATTATTCTCTGATAGCTCCAAAAGTAAATTTGGCAACCTTCCGGCATCCCCGCCTCGCGAGAAGTTGGGACGGCATTTGTCGTGTGTACTTCCCGCCTAAATCAAAGATTAACGGTGCGAGGCCCTCAATTTTCAAATTCATCCCACCCGGATCAAAGATCATCGGCGTGAGGCCTTCTATTACAAAATTCATCCTGCCTTGATCAA
>NW_021399779.1:0-734 GCF_001605985.2 Dendrobium catenatum | reverse complement strand
TTTACATCAAAAGCAAGCAAGCTTACCCTCGCTGCCAGCCATAATCGCTACCAACCATTGCCGGTTGCCACCCTGTAGGAACCACCACTGCTAGTCTCCGTCGCCAGCTGCTATTCGTTGACTGCCACCACCAGCTCGTGGCTGCTACCCGCTACCAAATGTCGTCGACCACCGCCATATTTAGATTTTACACAACATTCATTACTTCTTAATTAAAAAAAAATCACCTACATTTACCTTACATCCATCAAACAACTCCAAATATTCTTTTTTACATTGCATTCCTCTTTAGCCAACCATATAGTCCCTTACTGCTTTGCTTTTACTCTTCTCTACTACTTGGTTTAAATGCGTCTGTCTCCTTCGACAACGTTGTTGGTATTCCTATCAATTGAAAGTTGCAATCGTTCAATGACGTTCCTCCTTTGCCCCCTTTGACTACGTTCTTTGCCTCCTTTAAAGATGACGGGAGCTTGGCCGCTGCGAAGGTAATCATCTTTCTCTTATTTGCATGCTTCTTTGGCCAAATCCCTTAAATTTTTCGAAATTTAATAAATCTAAGATTTATAATAAAAAATAAGCTAATGGCGGATTTATCTCACCATGAGATTTGCTGGATTCTCAAATCACTTTTGGCAGAATTAATGCTAAATCCAATATAAATCATGTTGCATAACATCCTATAAGGAAAGGAAGATGAAGGGATAAACAAAGAGTCTATTTTGACGTTTAAA
>NW_021399778.1:0-204 GCF_001605985.2 Dendrobium catenatum | reverse complement strand
AATTATAATATTCATTTACTTAATTATAATTATTTTAAATTATATTAATTAAGTTAAGCATTAATAACTTAAGAGGTAGAGTTTGCGTTTCATCTTCTATTTTCGTCATTGCTGTTCGGTTGCTTCGCCGAAGGTGTAGAGAGATTGCACGCGTCGCTTCTTCGGCTCCTTCATGGTTGTTTGACTTCGCTCCTTCGACGACTT
>NW_021399777.1:0-348 GCF_001605985.2 Dendrobium catenatum | reverse complement strand
CAGTTAGAGCCTATCCGACCCCAGCTTGGTTCAGTTGACGTTGCCCCCTCCACTCAGTTAGATGTTCCTACCGGGTCCCGTCGTAGTAGATGGGTTTGGAGACGTCGGCAGGAGGATGAACCTGTCGAGACAGAGCAGACTGTTGGTACGATTCGTAGAGTTGACACAGTCCCTTCAGTGTCAGTACCAGTTCAGATGGATGTTGATGCAGTAGATGTTGATAGTAGTGCCCCGGCTCGAGTGGAGCCAGTTGCTGCTTCTAGTCCCCTTAGGATTTCTTTTCCTATGGGTCCGTACATAGATGCACTTTTTCAAACCCTCTCCGATGATGACTTGCTTACAGAGGAG
>NW_021399776.1:0-268 GCF_001605985.2 Dendrobium catenatum | reverse complement strand
GTAGAGTATCTTCAATCTCTAGGCAAAGTGTGAGAAAGACCAACCCTTTCATCCAAATCTAATTTCCTACTCCTTGGGTGACTTCTCCTACTCCTTCATTATTTTGGTGTTCTACCCCCTTCCCCAAATTTTCTACTCCACTTGTAATCTCTCCAACATCATCATCATCTTGAACTCCAGATTTCCTAAGATCAGACTCATCAAAAACAACATGAGTTGTCTCTTCCACCTTCAACGTTCTCTTGTTAAACACCCTAAAAGACTTCCC
>NW_021399775.1:0-296 GCF_001605985.2 Dendrobium catenatum | reverse complement strand
TGACAAAATATATATAAAGACACAAACATCATTCTTAAGTCTTTAGAACTCGAAGAGCCTAAGCTAAGTGCATTTATGCATCCTATACAAGAAATGAATAAAGTTTATTATCATAAATAATAGTTTAATTAATGAATAGTTGGAACACGACTATTCATTAATCTTTCCCCATGATTTCTATTCATATTGGCTCAACCTATATTTAAGATTTCAAAGGGATCTCTCAACATGTAAAGATTTAAATATATATAATTTTAAAATATACATATATTAAACTATATATATAAATATAAGTC
>NW_021399774.1:0-1090 GCF_001605985.2 Dendrobium catenatum | reverse complement strand
TAATTTTAGGTGCATTAGGAAACCTGGACCACAAAGTAAGTAAATATTCCTCTTAAGAAAACATACTCATTAAACTAAGGCCTTTTGCTTGTATCAAAAATCATTCAAGCCAACTGGCAATCATATAATCCCATAGAACAAATCATAAGACCAAGTTATGAAACTATTTTCACCTAATAACAATATCATTAATTAAAGAAATATCATTCGATCACTTACTGATGAAAAAATTAAACATTTTATACAGTCCAAGTACATAATTTCAATAAAAAGGGTCAAAGCTTGACAGCATAAGAAGTGAAAACAATATCAAGAAACACATGATTCTGTTAGACCGGCCCCTAGTGGACCGGTCCAGCCTGCCCCTTCTAAGGGGTAGGTTCACGTTTACAGCAGGAGTGGCGGTGGCAAGAGGGGGAGAGAGAGAGAGAGAGAGAGAGAGAGAGAGAGAGAGAGAGAGAGAGAGAGAGATGAAATTCAAATTTGGAGCCAAAGGAGGGGGCGGCAAGGGCCTTTAGATCTTTTTGTCTAATTGTTTTAATTGTATGTCTTAATTATGGGAAGAAGATTAGGGTTAGGGTTATGTTATGTTATTGTGTTCTTGTGAGGGTTCTTCTTGATGTCTTGGGCTCTAGATTCATCATCTAGAGATTGAGAGAGAGCGATCCTCCTCTCAAATTGAGGATCAATTATATCTTTGCTTGTTCTTGCTTTTGGTTTGATTCCTATAATACAATCTATTGATTTGGATTGTTTTCAGTGGAGATATTACGATTTTCTCGCTGTTTTTTTATCAATCTTGTTAGGGTTTACTTGAAAAACTCAAGTATTTTCCTATCAGATTCCTCAAAAAATTAATAATGCTGCATGAGAAAAAGGAATATCTTCATGAATAATAAGGAAGGTCTCAACTCTCAACATGCCAGGAAAATCTGAATGCTTTGGTATACTTCAAATATTTTTACTAGTCATTTCGGATTAGGATTCAAATAGTTGAGACTCTAATAAAGCCTCCACAATGCAATGAACTGAAAGCCAAACAAAAGATTAAAAAAAAAAAATTAATGAAGCATGTCAATGATTAATTAAG
>NW_021399773.1:0-415 GCF_001605985.2 Dendrobium catenatum | reverse complement strand
AATGTTAATCATTCAAACTTGAAATCCATTCCAAATTCAGAAATCCAGACTCAAATTCAAAGTCCTAAAGCTCTGTCCTAAAGACCTTTTTCAAAGACTTTTCAAATATTTCAAAACCTAGTCAAATGGCCTCTGATTCAGGTTCTATCACTTACAAAGTGATGAGACATGTCTCTAGGGGTTACCTTCCAATTTTGAGCCCATTCTGAGATCTCTAACCCCAAAATTTGAATTAAATCCAAAGGCTGTAAAACCTTCAAATATTTACAGCCTATGCCATTAGACCCAACACCTTGAAGATTTTGATCTTGGAGCCCTCATCAAAGCCTCCAATCACTTTCAGACCCTTGATTGTAACCCATTGAGCAGTAAACTGCAATTTTCAGACCCATTTTTTACCCTAGTTGACCAATGG
>NW_021399772.1:0-1329 GCF_001605985.2 Dendrobium catenatum | reverse complement strand
TGACGCGAGTTAAAAGAATCAGTAGTTTGAAGTCTCCGAACTATAATTTATTTATTCAATGGAGAGCAGAGGTTGTTGAATCAATTGATCGAACAAGAAGATTGCTGAAGTAAAAGTACAAAGGAGATTGAAATAAGAGCAATAATATAATTCTATGAGACATTATTTCTCGTGTTTTTATTTAAGCATATTTTGGTGAAGTTTCACGAAATAAAAATATAACAAAACATATTAATCTAAAATAATAAATCAAATTTCACATTCATAATTGATAAAAATGTATTTCTTTATTTTTTCCTCATAAGAAGGGCTTGAGAAAATCCAAAAATCAAAGGGGTTTTTTTTTTTTTTTTCATATAAATTTAAGGGGTTTTTCATAATTTTAGGGTTGACTACCGAAATGTTTGATACAGATTCACATATAACTTAAAGCATGGCCTCGCGAACCTAGGCTCCTCTGATGCACCCTAGTCCCATTATCTGGTCAAATTTACAAGTGTTCGTAGGATTCCGTTTTTTATTCTAGCATTCATATGACAATTGACAATATTGCCCTCCATGCATAAATCCATGAATAAAACGCAAAGCGCATGCTTATTGATGAAGGCTTTGAAAAATATTTTCATTTCTTTTATTTTTAATTACAATATGTATTGGTTTAAATGGATCAAACCGATTTAGGCTTCGTTTGGGACAGCTTTTTATTTGCTTTTTAAAACGGAGTTGTAGTACAAATTTTTTAATTTTTGTACTAAATCTAATAAAAAAGTCGTCCCAAACGAAGCTTTATTTATGATTTTTTTTGCCATAAGTTATTAATTAGTTTAAGTAATCTAATACAACTACGTGTTTTAGCATAATTTTGATTTAAAAAATAATATTTGTTAATCTTAAACCTAAAAATGTAAGCGCTGGTTAACAGAGGTTACCCGATATGGCTCAACCGAACTTTGAACTGATAGGGACTTGAACAAAATTTTGATTAAAAGAATTGTTTAAAGATATTGTGACGTATTTTGTCAGGGTAATCTTGAATGCTCTTGAATTTGTGCTGAGATTTGTGCAATTTATGATATTATATGTAAGCATTAATCTCAATGCAAATTCAAATATATTCAAGTTCATCCCGACACAAATTATGATACAATATCCGTACCTAATTTTCTTCAATTTTGATCACCGTCAATCAAATTAACCCAATATATAAATTCTAGACCCACTTGTGAGTTGAACCGTCATGCTATCGGTAAGAGAAGCTCTCATAAAATCTCCATTGTGGAGCAAAAATGTTAATGATGCTACCGTAAACTAATTTGATTCTAACTCCTT
>NW_021399771.1:0-267 GCF_001605985.2 Dendrobium catenatum | reverse complement strand
TGAAAAGGTTGGAGTAGCTCCAGTAGAAGATAAGATTGAAAGTTCGTTAAGGGACGTTAAGCCCTATGAACTTAGTCCCAAGCCAACCAAGAGGGGGGGTGAATTGGTATTTTAAAAACTCTTTTCACAAAGAAAGAAAATTGCAAAAACCAAATCACACCATAGAAATAAATGAGGAATTTAAAAGCGCGGAAGCAAGAAAAAGAACATAGAAATTTATAGTGGTTCGATCGACTCGACCTACGTCCACTCCTTGGAGGCACCCTC
>NW_021399770.1:0-500 GCF_001605985.2 Dendrobium catenatum | reverse complement strand
ACAATACATGGGAGATAGCTACACTTCCAATAGGACATAAGGTGATTGGTGTAAAGTGGGTATACAAAGCAAAGAAGAATGTCAAAGGAGAAGTCGAGAAATATAAAGCAAGATTAGTGGAAAAAGGTTACAGCCAAATAGCTGGCATCGACTATGATGAGGTATTTGCTCCTGTTGCTCGACTTGAAACTATAAGACTAATCATTTCTTTGGCAACTCAAAATAGGTGGAAAATACATCAAATGGATGTTAAGTCCGCCTTTATAAATGGAGTCCTTGAAGAGGAAGTCTACATTCAACAACCACCGGGCTATAAAGTCAAAGGGAAAGAAGACAAGGTTTTGAAGCTAAAGAAGGCTCTCTATGGGTTAAAACAAGCTCCTAGGGCATGGAACAACCGCATCGACAAGTATTTCCTTGAGATCAACTTCAGTAAATGTCCTTACGAGCATGCCCTCTACACCAAAGTCAAGGATGGGGATATTTTGATAGTGTGCTTA
>NW_021399769.1:0-641 GCF_001605985.2 Dendrobium catenatum | reverse complement strand
GATTAATGTTAAATTCAAACTCAAAAAGATACTCAATGAGCTTGTTAAGGATAGGATACCCAATCTCTCTTATTTGCATGTCTTTAGGTGTAGATGTTTCTTTTTTATTAATGGCTCCACTAGGAAAATTTGATCTAAAATTTCATGAAGGTATTTTTCTAGGATATTCCTATGTAGGTAAAGACAATATGATCTTTAATAAGATAACCATAGTGGTGGAGGAGTCCAACCATATTATATTCAATGAATCTGATAAAACTTTAGAGCTTAGGTTAAAAGGAGAAGAAGAGGTAGAGGTTACCTAAGGAGTGAAATCCATTGATCTAGGAGATATAGTAGAACCTTAGGAGCCATTGCATAGATGTTGGAGATATTCTTCTAGTCAACCTAGTGGACACATCTTAAGAGATCAATATTTATAAGTTAGAACTAGGTATGAACTTATGAAACAAGTTAGTTATTATGTATTTATCTTCATGGTAGAGCCCACCAGTGTAGATCAATCCCTATTTTGATGAATTCTAGTTCCTAGATATACAAAAAGGAATTGAATTAGTTTGTTAGGAATAATGTAATGGAATTATTTATTAAACCTAAAGACCCGAGTAATATAAGAACCAAGTTGGTTTTCAATAATTAGA
>NW_021399768.1:0-339 GCF_001605985.2 Dendrobium catenatum | reverse complement strand
CAACTCTTATTAGTTTATTAAAGTAATAATAATTTGAATTTGAAGTATTATGTGATGTTATTTATTTGTTTACATTGTGTTCAATTAGCGGTGTCAATTCGGCTCAATGGGTTAGGTTTGGGTCCCCAACCCGAGTTGACTCGGGAGTAAACGGTTCGGGTTGACTTGAACCCGACTCCGTTTAGCTAAATGAATCAAGATTTACAATCCAGACTCGACCCGCGATTGAGTAGGGCTTGGGCGAACCGCAAAGTCGCAAATACAACGGTTAAGCAAGCAAGGTTGTGCCGTCAGTGAGGTCGGGGTCATTGGGTCGACTGGCAGCACCGACGAGTTCCG
>NW_021399767.1:0-249 GCF_001605985.2 Dendrobium catenatum | reverse complement strand
TATATATATATATATATATAAAATCTAAAGATTGAGAGATTCCTTTGGAATCTTAAATTTAGATTGGAAGGATGAATGGAATTCATTGGGTTTTGCAAACTTTTGAATATCAAACTTTGCATGCTTAGGTTGTGCACACACCACATAGCTTAGGGCTCTCCTAGATCTTGGATTTTATTGTGAATGTGATGCTTGCATCTATGTGTGTATTCAAAGGTTTAGTGAGAACAATTGATTCAAACCTATAAC
>NW_021399766.1:0-222 GCF_001605985.2 Dendrobium catenatum | reverse complement strand
GCACCCAACCATGGATCCTACCCATCTGCAAACCACGTTAGACATGATTATGGGCCAATTAGGAACACTTACACAACAAATGAAGGATATCCAAACGAGTGTAGCTGAACTTAGACGTCATACGGGAGAAAGACTAGACAATATTGAAAGAATGGGACACCCGGCTATCTACACACCTTCTAGATCTCACTCACCATATGGCGAAGATACCCGAACTGACTA
>NW_021399765.1:0-659 GCF_001605985.2 Dendrobium catenatum | reverse complement strand
TAATATCAATTTTACTATGTCTATCTAAGCTACTACTTCTCACTACCTAATTTTTATGGATTATCAAGCCCCAAAATTTAATTTGGAAGAATTAATCTTTTATCTTTTAATAAATAATAACGAGAGCTACCTATTTTTTTTATCAATATAAATAGTAGAAGTAAATTATAAAATTCAAAGTATCTATATATATCCATATTATAAATGCTCCTAAAAATTATATACACTATTCAGGATCTACAAAATTATATCACAACTATTTTATCCTGAGTACAAAGGAATAACTAATATAAAAAAAAGAAAAATAACATGATGAATCTTGATTAGTCTTACACTCGTTATACCTTTTCCTTGCATGAAATTATTTAACCATATATAATAAACTAAAAAGCCTAACATATTACCAAAATCTACAACTGACCTCAAAGCACGATAAAAGGAGCAATACACATGTTAGTGATCAAATCATAACAGTAGTAATCACATAATAATAATTAATACAAAAATAATAAAACTCATATATAGTAGCAGTAGAATCTGTAAATAATAAAATGATATGATACAAAATCCAGTAAACTAGTACAAAAAATTAGTTAGCAAGTATGGGTTTTGAACCACTAAAGCAGTCATCGTATCATTACTATCAATCAGTAAATAAA
>NW_021399764.1:0-221 GCF_001605985.2 Dendrobium catenatum | reverse complement strand
ATGCCATTGTCGCTGCTAGCTCCTCTATAGATGCTGAAGACATCATTCTTTACACATTGAGTGGCTTTGCCGTTCACTTATCAGTCTTTTAAGACAGTCATTCATACAAAACTGCATCCAATCAGTCTTGATGACTGTTATGATCTCCTATTTAGTGAAGAGCTGAACATAGCAATTGATTCTGCTCGTGAAACTATCTCACATGTTGTTGTTGATTTACT
>NW_021399763.1:0-225 GCF_001605985.2 Dendrobium catenatum | reverse complement strand
TCTTAGGATGACCTAGAACTTTCTAAAATTGGCTAATATAACTTTAACTTTAAATATCAGTTTCCTAAGCTCTTAAAATTGATCAATAAACTGAAATAATTAAAATGCACTCTAATTCACTAATATTTGAATTTCAACAAAAATTTCATTTTCTGGCCTACAACAGACTTGAACTTTAGATAACTTTAACTAATTATCCCACTTAGGATCTATCCAAGCCTCACT
>NW_021399762.1:0-309 GCF_001605985.2 Dendrobium catenatum | reverse complement strand
TAAGAAATCTAAATAGATTGAGAAAAATTTGAGGATTAATAATGAAGCATTAAAAAGAACTAACTTGAGGATTCAAAATGATTTAGATACATGTAAGAAAAATTAGATGACATATACTTTTAGTCCTAAGCCAGAACCTAGAAAGAGGCATTATAACTCAAATCATTTAAGAAACCCTTTTCCTGGAGTTAGATGTTTCTCATGTGGCATGCTAAGACATATCTCACATACTTGCACCATTCAGCGTAGTACACATTGGGTGTGAAGACCTTAGATACATGATTCACAATATACCATACCTGCATTGCA
>NW_021399761.1:0-211 GCF_001605985.2 Dendrobium catenatum | reverse complement strand
AATCGGGTTATTATCTATTCTCCCACCATCCGTTTTAGGTGTAAGATGGTGAAATTTCCAATTTTAAATATCAAATCTCCAAATCTTACAATCCTCCAAATTCCCAAATTCTCCAACTATTCCAAGAATCCATGCTGCTACTATATGCCAGATAACACGTATTTCTACATATCTTATTGATGACTAGCCTTAATCGAAAGTTCTCTCTCGT
>NW_021399760.1:0-497 GCF_001605985.2 Dendrobium catenatum | reverse complement strand
GGAAACCAAAGTAGGGAATACCTAACTTTGGGTCTAAAGAAGGGCATCACCCAATCTTAGGTCTACAGGATGCTGATAGAAGACTTACTCCTAGTAGACGGATCAACTGGAAACCAAGGTAGGGAATATCTAGCCTTGGGTCTAAGGAAGGGCATCAGGATGGTGCCACGAAGGCCATAGGCCTATAGGATGTTAATAGAAGACTTACAGGAATATTTAACCGAAACCATAGGCCTATAGGATGTTAATAGAAGACTTACTCCAAATAAGCAAATTAACTGGAATGGTCATATGGAGAGGAAACTTGCTCCACACAGTGGACCGAAACTGGTAGGATGGTGCCACGAAGGGCGTACTCCACCACTAGCGAGTGTGAATCAGGATGGTACCACGAAGGGCGTACTCCACCACTAATCCCCAAGTAAAATGCCAGGGTGGTGCCACGGAGGGTGTACTCCACCACTAGCAGGTGCGATCCTAAGGGAGGGGATGGTCCT
>NW_021399759.1:0-230 GCF_001605985.2 Dendrobium catenatum | reverse complement strand
TTTTATATTTTTCTTTAAAATAATCAATCAATTGTTTTGATTAATTTTAATTAATAAAAATCTTTATTAATCAAATATTCAAATTTTAATTGCTTCAAAATTGTTCCAAAAAGTTCTATAATTTTTCTTGAAATTTCGGCAGCCTCCCGGCGTCACCTCCCCACCGAGGGAGAAATCGGGACGGCATTTGCCGATATTTTCTTCCCGGTCGGACCTAAGGTCGACGACAC
>NW_021399758.1:0-204 GCF_001605985.2 Dendrobium catenatum | reverse complement strand
TGAATGCTTGATAAATTAGAAAAAAAATACAATTTTTATCAATTTTTGGAAAGTTAAAGTTGTGAAAATCAAAAACATAAAAAATAGGAGTAAGAATATAGTTACAAATATCATAACACTTTTTTTATAACAAAAGCAACAGGCCAAAAAGCCTTGGAGAGTTTTCTCTCTCCCTTCCTGTCCTCAACGACTTCTTCGACAAGA
>NW_021399757.1:0-306 GCF_001605985.2 Dendrobium catenatum | reverse complement strand
AGTTCAGCAGTCAAAACAGAGCAAAATTGCAAGGGGGGAGCAAAAACAGACAGCACCTTACCAGCATGATCCCGAATGGTGCCCCCGGTGCCAGCTAAAAAATTCCTAACAGAACCATCAGTATTCAATTTAACATACGGAACATTCGGTTTTCTCCAAATGACCAACCTGCTAATACTTTTGGCAGCATTGATATTCATGTTAATACCGAAGAACTCAGCCAACTGTTTAGCATTTCTGCAATTTTTACTAGAGATTAAATTACAAGAAGACTTTGGGCGATCAAGTCATTAATAAGAGTACACG
>NW_021399756.1:0-253 GCF_001605985.2 Dendrobium catenatum | reverse complement strand
CCTCTTGTCAAATCATACAAAATATCGTGGTTTAAGGAAGGGGGTGAGGTTCCAATAACAAAGCAATGCACCATTAATTTGACAATTGGAGGGGCGTACAAGGATCAAATTGTTTGTGATGTTGTACCTTTAGAAGTTTGTCATATCCTTTTGAGGCGTCCTTGGCAATATGATAATAAAACAATTCATAATGGCGAAAGGAACACTTATACATTAATTCAAAACAATAGGAAATTCACTCTTTTTCCTCAAA
>NW_021399755.1:0-1468 GCF_001605985.2 Dendrobium catenatum | reverse complement strand
AAATCCTGATAATTTGGTTCAGCAGCATGTGAAGGTCTAGCTTCTTCTTCTGTTTCACTCAGAACTATATGAGTTCGGCTGGGCTCGTCCTTATTGAAGATAGCCCTAAAGGATGAGTCGTTGTAGTAGAGAGGTTCTTTAAAATATTGTTCAAGATGAATTAAATTATACTTCTTTTCCAAAATATAAGCAATCAGATGTCCTAAGGCTATGTTCATTTTTCTTTTATGATCAACATGACCAATTTCAGAGAGACCATAAATGTAGACAATTAGGAGTTGGGCCTCATCTATAGGTTGTCTAGTCATAATCAATTAGGTAACACTAGAAAGAAGAGGAGTGATGTTGACTCTATCACCAGCTTTAGGTATAATGAAAGTTCTTAATACATGCTGGATGATACGAGCATCACGCACTAAGGTTGAAACTTTAGGGAAATGATCCTTAATTCTCCTTTCTCTAATCACAAGATTAACTTCAGTCCAATCAAAACTTTAGTTGGTTAAAGTGTGTGCTCTTAAGCCTTCAGTCCTTAAGTTTAAAAAAATATCAAAGTCATCCTTGGTGATTTCAACTTTCTTTTTGAAAATAAAAGAACTGATGACAGAATGGTCGGAGTTGAATGACATGTTTGCAAAGAAATAGTGAAAGGTTTATCTATTGTATAAGTGAACTAAAGTGAGGATCAAACCAAATTGAGTGGAGGTAAATAAGTGCATTACCTTAAAAGTCAATTGATCCTGTAAAAGAACTCTAGATGGGATGATTTTTGCAGACACAAATCTAGTAAATGATTCTTCATTGGCTCTAGAAAGGATGTTTTCAGATGTATTTCTTGGAGGACCCTTAGCCATGGTCTTTTGGCGCTTGCTAGAACTTGCCATTGAGAGATTTGAAGAGTGGAAAGGTTTGAAAGAGATGTGTGAAAGTGACTGTTCAGTAAAAACTGTCATTAATTTAAAGAAGAACGACTGTTCGTACCAGACGAAATTTTCGTTCGTCCCATACGAAAATATTTTGTATGGACGGACAAATGAGTTAAAAAATAACTACGTTTCATAAACACACAATTTTTGAAGCATCCATTCGTACAGGCTTTCGACCAAGACGATCGTACAGACGAACACATGTGCGTACGGACGATCAGAATTTTAACTCGTTTTAATGGCAGTTGAAAATATTCCCACGCTATTAATCGGCATATATTCATCTGGACGAACTAAAGGTTCATACGGACGAAGTTCATAATAAAAACTGTCTTATCCATTCAACTGCTGCATTCAATCATCCCGTCGTTTGAAAAATATTTTTTCCTGGACGATCGTGACGATCGTACAGACAAACTATATTAAAAACTGCTCTTAAGACGGTTCGAAATCACATAATTTGTCATTTTACACACATCGTCCCGTACGAAAAAATTTCATCCCTGACGATGATGACCACAAATTTTCATTTTCACACACAA
>NW_021399754.1:0-274 GCF_001605985.2 Dendrobium catenatum | reverse complement strand
AGAACTCGTACAAGAGGGACTTTGGAGAACTTGTAGACTTTGGAGAACTTGTAGAGGAGTTCAATTTGAGAGTTTTAGAGAGTTTTGAGAGTTTTAAAGAGTTTTTAAGAGGTTGTACAGTTTGTGAGAGTTTGTAAGTTGGAGAATTGGTGAGGATTTTAGAGAGTTTGAGAGCTTGTATATGTCAAATAGTGGACAACATTCTTCCTTCCCCGTTTCCATTTTATTCATGGCATTTTTATTTTATTTTTGAAATATCTCACTTAATTAATTA
>NW_021399753.1:0-237 GCF_001605985.2 Dendrobium catenatum | reverse complement strand
CGAACACCTAACCATTCAACACATTGGAAGGGCAAATTATGCATAATTATGCAAGCAGTAAATAAATCATGAAATTATGCATTGTCAAACTTATGATCAGTCATAGAAATAGATGAAGTAGAACCAGTTTGTAATATAAGCTGTCCTATATCACGTAAATCTCTTTTCTTGCAATTTTGCAAGTTTCTCCTTAAGTTACTAGTGCCATTTTTACTATCACATAAGTATTGAGCACCA
>NW_021399752.1:0-290 GCF_001605985.2 Dendrobium catenatum | reverse complement strand
GCCGTTCGAATGCTGGGGTACTGATGTTATCGGGCCGTCATCAGCAGAACACCGCTTCATCTTGGCAGCGACCGACTATTTCTCCAAGTGGGCAGAAGCGGCTCCATTCAAAGAAGTTACATCTGAGCACGTGATCAACTTCTTCACGCATAATGTCGTCTACAGATTTGGTGTGCCACGACGCATAATCTCAGACAATGGTACTGCATTCAAAAGTACCAAAATCTACAAGTTCGTTGATCGGCACAAAATTGATTGGCGGTATTCCTCTATATACTATCTAAGAGCAA
>NW_021399751.1:0-320 GCF_001605985.2 Dendrobium catenatum | reverse complement strand
TTAATTGCAAGTTGCCGACAATATCGTCTAGGCCGATCAGTACAAAACTTAGAAGATCGGCCAGAGTATCACCCTGAATGCAAACTTAGATGATTTAAAATTGGCTTGATCGTCCAGGCTGATATCAGGATCGTCCCGGCCGATCAGTTCAAATCAGAGAAAAATCGTTCAGAGCATGGCCTGAATTCGAGTTGGCCGATATTTATCGTCCTGAAGTAACTAAGGTTTTTGAATAGATCATCCTGGCCGATCCTGCGATCGTCCAGGAGGATATGATCGTATCAATCATCCTTAATTACTCCCTTGATTCCCTGATCAAT
>NW_021399750.1:0-355 GCF_001605985.2 Dendrobium catenatum | reverse complement strand
CCTGGATGATATTCACAAATTATGCCTTAATTGATCTGGAAATCAAGGGAGTAAGTAAGGATGATTGATATGATCATATCGTCCTGGACGATCTCAGGATCGGCCAGGATGATCTATTAAAAAAACTTTAGTTACTTCAGGATGATAAATATCGGCCAACTCGAATTCAAGGCGATGCTCTAGACGATTTTCCTCTGATTTGAACTGATCGGTCGGGACGATCGTGAGATCAGCCTGAACGATCAAGATAATTTTAAATCGTCCAGTTTGCATTCAGGGCGATGCTCTGGCCGATCTTCTGAGATTTGTTCTGATCGGCTAGGCCGATGTCCATATCGGCCTGGACGATATTTTC
>NW_021399749.1:0-320 GCF_001605985.2 Dendrobium catenatum | reverse complement strand
GAGACCTCAGCCACCCTCTTCCTACTGTTTTGAAGAGATGACCTCTCCCTAACAGGCAAGCTGACTTCAAGGACCTTCTCAGATGGGTGTTGACTTTCTAAGACTTTCACTTCAGAAGGGATTGTGCCTTGGAAAAGGACCTCTACATCTTCAAAACCTTGTCCAAATTTTATCAAATCCCTTGGAGCAAATTGAGACTGATCAAAAGAGAACTGCAGGTGGTTACCAAACTTGAAAACCAATTTGCCTTCCATCTCAGTTTTCTTGAATTCTCAAACTTTAGACTTTTCTTGAAAATCAGAATTTTCTGTATCAACCTT
>NW_021399748.1:0-254 GCF_001605985.2 Dendrobium catenatum | reverse complement strand
TCTTTATTTATTCAATAAAATAATAATCAAGGCATTTATGCATCATTATTTTTCTATAAAATAATAAATATTATCTTGTAAAATTTAAACAAAGCTGCCATGTAATTTAATAGTGCAAGAATCTTCTATTTTAAATTAAATTAAATTAGAGGCTTTTTTTTTATATCCTGGCTAAGATTTCATTTGGGACAACTTTTTTTCTTCTTTTTAGAGTTGCTTTTTGTTCAATTTTTTTATGCTAAAAAGTTATTTTA
>NW_021399747.1:0-218 GCF_001605985.2 Dendrobium catenatum | reverse complement strand
CAAAACAGAATTTTCATTTCAGAGTGAATTCTTCCTCTTGTTACTCTCTTTAATGGGACCATTGGTTTAAAGGAAAAAAACTAAATGAATTTGCTGAGCTGCACCCTTTGCTTGGTTCATTTCCTGTAAATGAAAATATAGGGGCTATTATTGATGGTGTTCAGTGGGCCTTGCCTGCTGCTGTTCACTGTGCCTTCTCTGAAATTCATATTAATGAT
>NW_021399746.1:0-2479 GCF_001605985.2 Dendrobium catenatum | reverse complement strand
TTGACATCACAAACTACAACAAGAAAAAGAAAAAGAAAAAGAAGAGCTAGAGAAATGGTGACCCCTGATCATTTGAAGGAGGTGGAGGTAGTGGTAGCTGCTAAAAGTAGCTAGTCATTGCGGCAAACTGAGATCCAAATCAGGCCATGTCCTGATCATGCTGTTGCTGCTGATGTGCAATGTATGCATCAAAATGGGCTAAGTCCTCAGCATGTTGCTGCTCTTGAGCAGCAACGTATCCCTCGAAGCAAAGCTCCCACTAGTCGAATCACTCCACCAACTGATCCAGCTGAGAGTGCTGGCAGAACGGGATAGGTTCAGGAACAGGAGCGGGAGCCTCCTCCTTCTCAGCCCAAGCTTCCCCATCCCTCAGGTGGAGAAGAGTACTGTGAAGAGTTTGAAAGGAAATGTTGGAGTAGAAAGCAGTGGGGCGATCTGGTGGAGTAGGATATTAGAGGTTATATTTTATTTCTAGAACATATGCAATGAGATATCCAAGGGCATGATTTAGTTTCCTCCTATGATCTGGATCTCAAATTGTAGTCAAGTGATAGATGTAGTGAAAGATCAGGTCGGCTGCATTGATTCACGATGGACTAGAATGTAAAAAGTGGTGATTGAAAGAAGAGGAGTAATGTGGACACGATCACCAGTCTTTGGGATTATAGAGGTGCGAAGGACATGTTAAACATTCTTAGCATCTTTGAGTAAAGATCTAGTCTTTTCAACATGAAAGTGGGATGTGGTGTTTCGAAGGAAGTAATTAGCCGGAGCCCAGTCATAATCAGGATCAAAACACATGGTATGAAGTTTATCCCCTATGGTGAAAAGTTGTAGAAATTCTTAGCAATCCTGATATGTGATCTCGACGGGGTGTCGATTCACATATAAGGCAAGAGCAGTGTAGGAAGAATTAATTCTAAGGCTTGCGAAGAATTCATACAAAAGTTCAGAATTGAAGGGGATAGCTAGAGTCAAAAGAAAGCACAAGGAGGTATGGCAAATAAGTCGAGTATCGGATAAGAGATATAATCTGGATTGACGGTCCAGGAGACTGTGATTCCAGCCTCCTTGTAGCGTTGGTAGGCAGCTTGAGCATCTGCCTCCAGGAAATGAGGGTCTAGTGTGGCCCTTGAGGAACTTTTGGATGTGTGATGAGAGCATTTCCCTTCTTCCATTTTTAGAAAGTAGAGCACTAGAGCAAGAATACAGGGAGTTTGAGAAAGCTTGAGAAAAGAAAAATGGCTGGAAGGCTCTGAATTTAAAGGATCGGCTAGATCGGCCAAGCCGATCATAGGATCGTCCAGGTCAATAAGGTTCAATTGTTACATTCAGGATGATTGGTAAAAAAGGCAGTCCGATTGTTCAGGCCGATCAGATATCGATCGGGCCGATTAGAAATAGGCAATCATCCCGAGGAGTCAAGTCAGATGACCGTTAAAAAAAGCAAATCATCCGGGCTCTTTTAGTTGATCGTCCATGACGATGTCCAGTAATGGATCATACTGGCCGAATTTAAAATGTTTAAATCAAGTGCGACATCTATCGGCCAGGCCAAACAGGTGGATCGTCTGGGCCGATTGTCCAAAAATTGATCGTCCCAGCGATTTTACAGATTTTAAAAGTATATCCACGTGTATCATCTAGGAAGAACATGTGGATCGGTCAGGCCAAATTTCCATAAAGTGGAAAAACTTATCGGCCAGGTCGATAAAAGATTTAAGTAGAAGACGATCAGATCATCTAGGCCGATAATGGATTGTCCAGGATGATCAGAAGAAGAAAATCAAATCAGTCGGCAGAGAGAACTTTTTAGAGAAAATTGATCGGATAGTCTGGACCGATAGAGGTATCGGCCGGGATGATGTGAACAAAAATTTGAGAATTAGAGGATGGATGGAGATGGTCAGACAAGGCCTAAGAAACTTAACAACAACAAAAAGGACAGACATAAACACAACCAAAAATAAAAATTATATATATAGAGAGTTTTAGCAAGGCATGAATATGATAAATGTTTCAAGTAATTTGAATTTTAAAAATTTTTAAGGCCAATTAGTTAACAATGTCGAAATCTGAAAATGGTAGAATATCTGATCCTATTAACCCTAGCTCGGACTTCTTTAAGGGCAAAATAGTCTTTGGAAAATAAAAGACCTAACTCAGAACAAACTAATTGGGTAAGAGAAAAAGATCCACTTCAAAACTTAGTTCTAGAGAAAATATCTTATAAAATAATATACCAAAGTAATTTGTCTCAATCATGAAATTTGAAATCAAGCCTTTGAAAATATCAAGTAACTAATGAATTTTTCTAAAATTTTTAAAAGTTTCAAATAGAAATAAGCTTGTTTTTTGTGGGCTCATTTTATACCTCCTGTCAATTTAAAAGGCACACTTTACACATCTTTTAATTTTTGATACATTTTATGTATATTTTTCAATTTTGCATCATTACACATTTTTTTTTATTTTGGCG
>NW_021399745.1:0-279 GCF_001605985.2 Dendrobium catenatum | reverse complement strand
TCCATTCCTTTCAGGGACTATAAATCCTACTTATCTGCGTCACAGGATGACGCCAATTCTATCCTTCTCTTACGCATGCGATTGGATGTTTGATCATTCTTTTCTCCAGTTTTCTCTTTAGTACCCTAGAACCTCCAAATGTTGGTATGATCCATACATATTGATTCATTCCTTCGGACCTTTCTTCCCTTGGAGTAGGACTTCTTAGTCTATACCCTTGTGTCAATCCCATTTTTGGGAAGGATAATGTATGATCCTTAATCGAGAGTTTTCTCGGGT
>NW_021399744.1:0-237 GCF_001605985.2 Dendrobium catenatum | reverse complement strand
GTGTCCGATCAAGATAATTTTTGCATGACGTATCAATAATATTAGTAAGCTACTTTTGAGACTGCTAAACTCGCGCACACATAATATATTTAAGCAACGAAATCAAAAACTCTTAATTGACAATCAAATTTCTCAACCAATAAATCAAGATGGTTGAGTTGTGAAAATTTCTATATTCTAGTTAGAAAACATGCTAGATAAATTAAAATAGACAATATAAATGTCCAAAATTGAAAG
>NW_021399743.1:0-285 GCF_001605985.2 Dendrobium catenatum | reverse complement strand
CGATTCTGCGATCGGCCAGGATAATATGGCCGTTTCTTTAAATTTAGGCCGTTCCAGCCATGCTTTTTCACTCTTCATCCTTTCTCCTCGTGTGTTTTTTGCTTAGTCCTCTCTATGGCTGGTGGGCTCCACCACCTCCATCAGATGATCTGGATCTCTCACTTTTTTAGTCTGTACTTTGTGTTGTTTATTTCCTGTCCTTTTTTAGTTTGCTTGATTAGTCTTTTGTGATATTTTTCTATTGTTTATGGACCCTCTTTTTGTGATGACAAAAGGGGGAGTACG
>NW_021399742.1:0-268 GCF_001605985.2 Dendrobium catenatum | reverse complement strand
AATCATAATTCGGATATAAAATTGCACTTGCAAGGACCGCAGGGGACATATGACTTGTACCTACATTTGAACTTCAACCATGACTCATTTTGAACATGGACCGGACTAAGCACTCAAACTACAATGACCATTTAAACTCAAGCTCCTCTTTGAACTCAAATGAACTTGCACTCAAATTTGAACTTGATTTATGCATCAAGTGGACTTGGATTGAACTTGCAATGAATATAGAATCTACAAACATCATTCACTCACAAATGATGATGGA
>NW_021399741.1:0-679 GCF_001605985.2 Dendrobium catenatum | reverse complement strand
GATTACTG
Source organism: Dendrobium catenatum (assembly GCF_001605985.2). NCBI lineage: Eukaryota > Viridiplantae > Streptophyta > Magnoliopsida > Asparagales > Orchidaceae > Dendrobium > Dendrobium catenatum. The sequence goes on along the minus strand of NW_021399741.1, from coordinate 671 downwards.
GTTCAATTTAGGCATAATTATGTATTATCGTCCAAGCCGATACAATATCATCCTGGCTGATTTCCAAAAATACAATATACCTAAAATGAATAAGGCAGCTATTTCTTTCTGTTTTGAGCTTATCGTCCTGATTGATACAAGTATCGTTCAGGACAATCTATTAATGTTGACTGGCTTAATTAAGAATCCTGAATAGAATCCCTATTTTAAACTCGATCGTCCAGGACGATATAAATATTGTCCTGGCCTATGTGAGTAAAAATAGAAATTCTAAGTCTCTCAAGTGTGTGTGTGTATGGTTACTTAGCATTAGTCACACCAAATATTACAATTGACTCAAGAGGGAAAAAAATAAAATTACAAACTGACTCAACCCTAATCTACCGCATCTTGAGCTGATTCAGATTTTCATCCGATCTTTGGGTCCTAAAAAGTCAATAGAGAAAAAGGCAAGATTTGTTTGCTATCATCAAAATCATAATCCAAAAATAGATTTGTAACATCTATTTTTGATATGTACACAAGATTAGCACAAATAGTCACCTCTTTGCATGCATTGGGTATGGAACTAACGAATGCTGAAATGGTTAATAAGATTCTTTGTTATTTGCCTACTGCTTATAATGCTAAAATAACTGCAATTACAGAGTCTAAAGATCTAAACATTTACT
>NW_021399740.1:0-2494 GCF_001605985.2 Dendrobium catenatum | reverse complement strand
CCTTCCTTGGGGGAAGGCATTGGCTTGATGTAATAAAAATACATCATATAGAGTGTATTACATGATATGAATTGAAAGAATAAGAATTGACATGTTTGTTTGATTGGCAGGACCATAGTCGGCGGGCGATAGTGATTAGAAAGACCGTTGTCTGGCGATGGAGGTCGAATGGACAATAGTTAGCTGGCGATAGTGGTCAGAAAGAACATTGTCTGGCGACGAAGGTCAAAAGGACCACAATTTGGTGATGGAGGTCGAAAGGACCATAGTCGGATTGCGACAATGATCATAAAGACTGTAGTCTTATGATGAAGGTCGAAAGAACAATAGTCGTCTGGCAGCGAAGGTTGGAAGTCCAACGATGGACATAAATCCGTCGTTGGGTATAAGTTCGGTGAAGGACGAAATTCCGGCGTCGGATAGAAGTCCGATGGAAGTTCGGAGAAGGGTAGAAATCCGGTGATGGACAAAAGTTCGGCAATGGACGGAAGTCCGACATAGGGTAGAACACCAACAAAAATCCGGCGATGGGCAGAAGTCCGACGATGGACGGAAGTTTGGCGTAGGGCAGAAAGTCTGATGAAAGTCCGCTGACGGGTAGAAGTCTGACTACTTTAGCATCACCCATCTACTTTATGCTGATGATGTTTTAGTATTTGGTGAAGCTAGTATAGATGACTGTCACATTTTGTCTGATGTCCTCAGTAACTTTGCTAATGCCTCGAGTTTGCACATTAACTTGGATAAGAGTTCTATTATGTTTCCTAAGTGATTCAGAAACAAAAATGCTATTTGTGATGCTCTTGCTATTCACAATATCAGTGACAATATTACCTACTTGGGTATTCCTCTATCTTTTAATGTTATGTAGATTGTTGATTTCATGCCTTTGATGGATAGCATTTCTAAAAAGATGTCTGGCTGGAGGGCTAACCTACTTTCTATTGCTGGAAGGTTGCAATTCTTGAAATTTATCATGATTAACTCTATAGCCTATTGGATTCGGGGATCTATTATACCTAAAATTGTATTGAAATTCTTTAAGAGGATCTCTTCTAAGTTTCTTTTATTTGGTGAGTTGGATGCCAGTAAAAAGATCCACATGATTTCTTGGGATAGAATTTGTAAACCTAAGTCATGTGGAGGTTTGGGTATCCCATCTCTGAACACTTTGCGGTTTGCATATAATTGCTTTGTCATTGAGAGAATGTATAACTGCATCTCTGTTTTATCCACTTGGCTTATTTTCAGATATAAGTCTCCCTGGCGTCCTCCTAACAATAGGGATTCTAAGATTTAGAAGTCAATCTGTATTTCTGCCCAGGCTGCAAAGCCCTTCTTTAAATTCAGAATTTCTGCTTTGGCTCCCATTTCGTTGCATTGGGATCATTGGTGTAACAACACCTCCCTCACTGATATAGTTGACGAATCCTATTTTTTGAACATTACCAGTTCGGATACACCACTTAAAGATTATATTGCTGGGAATTGCTGAGTTCTTCCTGAATCTCTTCCCCCTTCTTTAAAGAACTCCATTTCTAATATATGCATTCATGATATTTCTGTTCCTTGCTTATCCTGGGACAATAATGCGGTTTGTTCTTTTAGGGAGTATATAAAAGGCTTTTATATTATGGAAGCTACTTTTTCTTGGGCAAACCTGATATGGCACAAAAAATCTGTTTAAAGGTTTCCGGTTTGCTCTTGGATTGCTGTGGTGGGAGGTTTGAAAACTGCTGATGAGCTTCTTAAGCGCAATATTTTAGTTCCATCTATTTGTGGATTATGTCACTCTGCTCCGGAATCAACCTCTCACTTGTTTTTTGAGTGTCCTTATTCATTCTCTATTATCACTTACATCATGCCTGAAGCTCACGGCTTTTTGCTCAGGCCTATTGTGCTTCAACTGCTTGAATGGATTGAGGCAACTTTTTCTCATTTCTGGGAAGAAAAAAATTTTTATCTCCTCATTGCTTGTTGTTCCATATATTTCATTTGGAGGGAACGTAATGATAGAAGATTTGGGTCCTCCTCTCATAGCTAGATCACCACTGCTTTAGCAATTAAAAGGGCGGTTTTTGAGAAAGTTACTAAATGGAAGAATTCTGTTTCACTGTTGGAACTCTTATGAAATGTTTTATGTGGCCTTCGTGGATGACGCTGAATTTCGATTGGCTATGCCTGCGGGTAATGCCTTGGACTATGATGTACCCTAATGCAGGCCCCCCTAGGATGGCCTTTGGGGCAACCAGGGGTTCTCGACACTTAAGCTATCTTTCTGAGTCCAGGCTTTGTGGGATCCGATCTCTATGAGCAATCAGCTGTTCTTTCTGTTTTGCTTATTCCCTAGTATCCAAAATGTCAAATTCAAAGATTGTAATTTTGCTTTTTTGGGCTTCTCCAAGCCAGCCTCTTTTTCTTTGAGGCTTTAGTTTCTTCTTTTCTTTACATGTAACCTTTTCTGATTAATATACGTGCTTCGCCCAAATTTAAA
>NW_021399739.1:0-208 GCF_001605985.2 Dendrobium catenatum | reverse complement strand
AATGCGTCTTAAAGCAAAATTTTAATATAAAAATTAAAATTTATATACTAAAAAACTACTTTAAGAAACAGTAAGAAAGTCATTCCAAATGAAACCTAAAACACACCCCCAACAGTACGAAGGCTGACTTTTTTTTTATTTACTATTTATCATTACATAGCATTTTTGCCGGAGGGCTTTTTATCCACATTCCTTGAATTAATCCAGA
>NW_021399738.1:0-209 GCF_001605985.2 Dendrobium catenatum | reverse complement strand
TTTGAGCCTGACTCAAAGCCTTCCAAAGGATGAACTCGTCGGCTTCAGGCTCACGATCCCTCTGGGATGATGTCCCCTTCCACTTGGCATCCATCCGAGGTCCAGCCCAGTCAATCCCAACCGTCCGAGCGTGTGGGAGTGATCTGAATAGGGCAGCTCATTCCATAGGCCATGATTGGCTCCCAAGCATTCAAAAATGTCCCCCAAAA
>NW_021399737.1:0-1688 GCF_001605985.2 Dendrobium catenatum | reverse complement strand
TTCTTAATGACTTTCGTAGGAGAGACCTGAAATCAAAAATGAAAACAACGCAAAGATATTAAACTTGGTTGGAGGGTGCATTGAATTCAAGGATGTGCATTTCGGGTAAAAAAACATATTTTTCTGTTTCTGGGCATTTCTAGTTGGTTATTATTTTTCCTAATACCTGCATCGTTTATAATTGGCAAATACTGCATGAGTAGCAATTTGTTTGCGTCGTTGTATTGTATTTTTTCCAAGCTTGAAAGAAGCCCTTTCCATTTGTCCTTGTCTTTGACCTTCTTAGATGTTTGACTGAGTTTTGAAGAACGGTAATAGTGGAGCTTTTTTTTTTTTTTTTGAAGATCAAATGAATTTTGATATTTGTCTGCATTGGGGTTTTGCAGCGGATTAATGATTGCAATTATGTAGTATAAAAATGAGACTTTTTTAACCTAGGCAGAGTTGAAGCATTTTATTATTTAGAACACAACAACAATATCAAATATTTATCCCACTACGTGGGGTTGACTACATGAATCTTTTTTTCTACATTATGTCCTGTTAAAAGTCAAATTTTGATTTAAATTTAATAAAAATGTCATTTCTAACATTGTCTAACTAAGTCTTTTTAGGTCTACCTCTACCTTTTTTAAAATGAGCATCTACTATCCTAACTGGGTCATCAGAAGGTTGACGTTTTATGTGACCAAACCATCTAAGGCGAATCTCTCTAATCTTAATATTCACATTCCGTCTATAAGAATGAAGCGACTCATTCACCTAAGCATCCTCATCTCTGCAACAACAAAAACAACAACACCACCACCACCACCACCACCACTAAGCCTTTATCCCACTATATGGGGTCGACTACATTAATATTTTTTTTACATTGTGTCTTGTTAAATGTCAAATTTTCATTTAAATTTAATAAAAAAGGTAATTTCTAATATTTCCTAACCAAAATTTTTTGGTTTACCTCTACTTTTCTTAATATAAGTCAAATTTAATACATCTACTTTCCTAACTAAGTTATCAGAAGGTTGATGTTTTATGTGACCAAATCATCTAAGGCGACTCTCTCTATTCTTTCTTATCTGCCACTAAAACTACTCCAACCTTTTCACGTATATGCTCTTTCGCATTCTGTCTCTAAGAGTAAAGCCATTCATCCACCTGAGCATCCTCATCTCTGCAACATTTAACTTAATTTTATGCTTCTCTTTTAATGGACAATATTCTACGCCATAAAGCATTACAGGTCTTACCACTATCTTATAAAATTTTCCCTTAAGTTTGAGGGGTACTTTTCTATCACACAAAAAGGCATAATGCATTCTTCCGTTTCAACCATCCAACTTGATTATCCTAATAATATCCCCATCTATTTACCATCACTCTGAACAATAGACCCGAGATATCTAAATATGTACTTTTATTAATGACTTATCGTCTAAAGTCACAATCCCCCACTAGATCAATTACTTCTAAAATTATACTTCTTGTATTCAGTTTTAGATCTGCTCAAACAAAAGACTTAAGACTCTAAGGTTGACCTTCATAATTCAAGTTTACTTTCAACTCCCTCTCTTGTCTTATCTACAAGAAGAATATTATCAGCAAAAAGCATACACCAGTCTACAACCTCTTGCAAACTTCTAGTGAGAACATCCATGACTAAAGCAAAAAGATATGGGCTTAAGGCT
>NW_021399736.1:0-296 GCF_001605985.2 Dendrobium catenatum | reverse complement strand
GCCGGGTGTCCCATTCGTTCAATATTGTCGAGTCTCTTTCCTGTGTGACGTTTGAGGTCCGCAACACTCGTTTGGGTGTCTCTAATTTGTTGCGACATTGAGCCCAACTGGCTCACAATCATGTCTAAGGTTGCTTGCATATGTGTGAAATCCATGGTTGGGCTCTAGGGATCACTAGGAAGGTTTCTAGGTCCAAGGCAGCAGGTAGACTCACTAAAATGTTTGCTGAAATTGCAATTACAGCAGCTGTAAAGTGCTAGACAGCAAACACAACGATGGGTGAAGTCACCTAATTG
>NW_021399735.1:0-309 GCF_001605985.2 Dendrobium catenatum | reverse complement strand
TCACCCTTAATCACGTGTTCAATGCCACCTCGTTGGTACTTGATGCATTGGTTAAGGGTAGATGGAACCATTCTATATTCATGAATCCAAGGTCTACCTAAAAGGGCATTAAAAGACGTCGCCGAATCAATTATATGAAACTTAGCTTCAGTTTTCAATCCTCCTATTTCTAAGAGCAAAGTGATTAAACCTAAATCCCTCTCGCCCTTTTCATTGAACCCACGAAACACCAACCTATTGGTTGAGAGCTTGCTAGTATCATCTCTGAGGTATGCGAGGGTTTTTATGTTCATTATGTTGACCGATGCA
>NW_021399734.1:0-579 GCF_001605985.2 Dendrobium catenatum | reverse complement strand
ATGAGTTAAATAAAAATCATTGTAAATTAGTTGAAAAACATGATGCATTAAAAGTTTCACACAAATCACTTGAATTTGAGTTTAAGAAGTTTAAAGAGATGGAGAAAAGTTTGAGGATTGAGAATGAGGTCTTAAAAAGCACAAATTTAAAGATTCAAAATGAATTAGATACATGCAAGAAAACTAAGATGACACCTACTTTTGATCAAAGGCCAAAACCTAGGAAGAGGCATTATAACTCAAACCACTTAAGAAATCCTTTTCCTGGAGTTAGATGTTTTTCATGTGACATGTTATGACACATCTCACACATTTGCACAGTTCACCATAGTACACATTGGGTGTGGAGACCTAAGGTGCATAATCCACATTATACCACACATGCATTGCTTTCTACTTTTCATAAGGAAGGACCCAAACCTATTTAGATTCCTATATCTAACATTTGATAATCTTGTAGGCGGGCTCTTACAAAAGGCCTCGTGAGAGTATGTGGTACCTGGACAATGGATGCTCTCGATATATGACTGGTGATGCCAATTAGTTTGTTGTACTAGAGTCCAGGACTGGAAGCAAGGT
>NW_021399733.1:0-2757 GCF_001605985.2 Dendrobium catenatum | reverse complement strand
AATTGCTGACAAGTGACCATATAACCCACATTTGTAATAAGGTCCAATTTGCTTAGATTGTTCAGATGGGTTATTTCCTGCTACTCTTTTTTTCTTTTTCTTGATTTTGACTTTCAAGAGCTTTAATTTTCAGACCAGATGTTCCCCCAGAAGTTTGAGATTGAGATTTAATCCTGCTATGAACGACGTTTGTACGTTTCCACGATTTTATTGTCACCCTTTTCCCTTTGATGTTGCTTTTCCAATTTTAAATCTATACGATAAGCCTCGTTAGTTTTAATGATATGACGCAAATTGAGTTGATCTTTGAATATTAATCGAGCATGATCAGTTGGCAAGAATTTTCCTTTCATTTTCTCCTTCATTCTTTCCCAATTTTGGACTTTTTCTTTGCCTTTTCTTAATCTGTTGTTTTGTAAGTTTTTCCACCACGTTAATGCATGTCCCGTTAGTTTCAAACTTGCAAATTTAACTTTTCGATTATCCGGAATGACTTTCCATTCAAAAAACTGATCCATTTTTTCTACCCATTCTATGAATTATTCAGGTTGTAATTTTCCTTCGAAATTATGAACGTCGATTTTAATTCCGTGATCCCAATTTCTTTGTCGCCTATTTCGATTTCTAGGTTCTTCCCTCTTCACTCCCAAAAGATATTATGCTAGGATTAACGTTAGCTTGATTGACATTTAGATTAGCAATGGCTTCAGCTATCGTATTAATTTGATGTTGCAAATCATTCAATTGTTGTATCATTTGTTGCCAACCTCCTTGTTCATTAGCCTTTTTTTTTTGACACGAAAGAGAAAGACTCCTAAAAACTAAAAAAAAAAAGACGAACTTGCTCTGATACCAAATTGATGTAGTCAAACAAGAGAAAAACTGACACAATGAGTAGAACTTAAAACAAACTTTATTAAATAAACGCAAACGACCCAAAACTTGACAAACACAACAAAGATGCTAAGAGATTTTAAAGAAATTTAAAAAGACGCTATCCTCAAACAACCATTAGAGCGGGTTCCTCACATGCATCGAATTTGTAGGTTAAATAAGTAAAGCGCATAAAACTAGCAAACCGATGGTCCACCACTGCAAGATTGTCATTGCCATTCTCATAGAGCTTCAAATCGACTCTCGATACACACCCTAAATTGCTTCTACTTTAGAAAATGATACAGATGAGGCACTCAGCGAAGAACGAAAAGGGGTAAATAAAAGCCCAGAAAGAAAGTGGAAAGAGCCGCAGGATTTCCGGAGATGAGAAACGAAGTTGAAAGACCCCAATCGAATTTCCGAAAAATAAAATATAAAACCCGCAGGTGTAATGTAATAGCAAAATATCTCACAATATCCACTCCACTTCCCTCTCTAACAACATCTCCAATTAAGCAAAGAAAGGAAATGCAAAAGCCACATCATAATCTTAAACAACTCCCCAAACTTTTAATCGGATTCCAAAAGCACTTCGGAAAACAGCATCCCAGCAATATTATATAAGTGTACGGGAATCAAGTCAAGGAATCGGAAATAACCCAGCATAGAAAAATCACCGAGCTGAATTAAACACATTTTCCATTAAACTTTGCATTGAAATCACCACAAAAAGCATGCCACGTTTGCAAATGAGACAAGAAAAGCTGAAATGAGGATAAAACCATAACCTTAACGGAATTTCTGCCTAAAACTATACTCCAACAAAGCATGGCCACGGTTCCAAAGACAAGTAAGAGATAAATGCTTGCAAGGGAGAACGAGAGCACAGGCCACTCCAAAAAGTAATCCATATGACGCGTCTCCCTACCCCTTTCTGCATTAATAATAAGCACTAAACTGGTCACTCAAGAAACTAGAGAATCAGGCTCAAAAGCTAAAAAAGCTCCAAATACACTCCCAACCCACCTGCTCCCTCGAAGTAACCATTCTGTACCAGACCAACGAGCAAGCAAATATCCAAAGCTCTACAAGCATCATACTCATCCTATTAACCACTCTCACATCTTATCCATTGAATTCTCCATCCAATAGCAAAAAAGAAAAATCGGAAATAAGCATCAGAAATAGAAAACCCCGACATAGACAATGTCTACAAACCACAATAAGAACTACATTCTCATTCAACACATCTATGAGAAACACACCATATTCTCTCTTCTTGCATTTCAACTCTCTATAAATAATTTAAAGCTCTTAACACCCCCATTGCCTCCCTCCTTCTTCTTCAAACTCCTCTCGTATCCCTTCTTGAACATGTCCATCCTGAGGCTTGGTAGTTAGTCTCCACGTTGTAATCCTCCTATCTACAAGCTCCCTCTCCAGATCTTTTATTTAGATCACCTACTTGTGCAATCATTCTCCCCCCAGTCTCCTGGCATCTAGGACCTTCACCTGCCAATATCTCCAACCCCTCTGATTCCCCTTCACCGAGTATCGAACTAACCTCTACCTCGCCACATGCCAACCTCTCTCTATCCGCCAAACCCTCGCACAGGCTAAAAATACTCGTAAAACCTCCCCCCCTTTTTTGAAACGCCCCCTATCCATCAAACTGTCCTTTCTTGAATTCTACCACCCGCATACTCTCCCTACTACCCTTTAATTCAAGATCATCTTACGAACCCGAAGAAGCGGATGAACGTCAGCTGGGCCCACCCAATTGTTCTTTCTCCAAAAACACGACGAGACGCATGATTTGAAGCATGGCGTCAACACGATATAGATAAGTTTTACTTAAGACACGTCCCTCTTCATCTGTGA
>NW_021399732.1:0-230 GCF_001605985.2 Dendrobium catenatum | reverse complement strand
TTGTTTGTAGGATTTCAAATTTTAATAATCTCCTAAAATTCCCCTGAATTGATGAATATATAAAATAAAGGAGGCATTTTGAAATAAGGATCACAATTTTTGTTTTTCAAAATTTTTATAACAAATAAACAAAACAAAACAAAAATTACAAGACTAATAACACAAAAATACAAAAACACAAAACACAAAATAAACAAAACAAAAACACAAGGCAAAAATACAAATAAAAT
>NW_021399731.1:0-659 GCF_001605985.2 Dendrobium catenatum | reverse complement strand
TGATGGAGTTAGGACTAGACATGGACTTAGGAAGGATGTCAATCATTCTACTTTTATCTCAATGACTGAACCCACCAACATAAACTAAGCCCTTACTGATGAGTTTTGGATTTTAGCCATGCAAGAGGAGTTGAATCAATTTGTTAGGTATGATGTTTGGGAGCTTGTAGAAAGACTAAAGTGTCAAAGTGTAGTTGGAATAAAGTGGGTCTTTAAGAACAAGGTAAATGATTCTGGAGTGATGGTTAAGAATAAAGCAAGATTAGTGGCTAAGGGGTATAACCAAATAGAAGGGATAGACTTTGAGGAAACTTTTTCCCCTATAGCTAGATTGGAAGCCATTAGAGTGATATTAGCCTTTTCCTGTTATAAAGGATTTAAGATTTTTCAAATGGATGTTTAGAGTGCCTTTTTGAATGGGGAAATAAAAGAGCATGTGTTTGTAGAACAACCCCAAGGTTTTGAGAGTTCTCAATTTCCAAATCATGTTTTTTAAATTAAAAAAAGGCTTTGTATGGTTTAAAGCAGGCACCTAGAGCATGGTGTGAGATGCTTAGCACATTTTTATTAGAAAAGGAGTTTGATAAGGGGAGCGTAGACACCACCCTTTTTCTTAGAAAATTTGGAGATGATTTGCTCATTGTTTAGATTTATGTGGA
>NW_021399730.1:0-349 GCF_001605985.2 Dendrobium catenatum | reverse complement strand
AGCCTACATAAATAAAATTTTAGAGAGATTCAATATTAAAAAAGGCTCTACATGTATAGTTCCAATTAAGAAAGGAGATAAATTGTGTGTTATGCAATATCCAAAGAATCAATTGGAAAATACAAATGGAATAAATTTTTTATATATCTATAATTTGGAGCCTGACATATACACAGACTTGTAATAGACCATATATTAATTTTGTTGTAGGAATATTGGGTAGATATCAAATAAATCCATGACTTGATCATTTGAAAGCTGCAAAGCAATTGTTACAGTATTTGTAAGGAACAAAAACGTCTATATATATATATATATATAATCTAATCATCTTAAATTGATTGGATAT
>NW_021399729.1:0-241 GCF_001605985.2 Dendrobium catenatum | reverse complement strand
TAAAATTGATTTGAAAGATTTTGGGTAAGTTTTGAAAAAAATTTGAAACTTCGGCAGAACCACCCCTTATATTTGAAACTCAATATGTTAAACAAGTGTTTGTTGACCTCATTTTTGTATGAGGTCTCTAATGAGATCCTAAACCCAACCCAATCTCAAATCAATACAAACCCCAGTCAAATTTCACACCTAAATCTTAGGTCCTAAGGCATAGTCCTAAAGACCTTTTCCAGTGAATTTT
>NW_021399728.1:0-213 GCF_001605985.2 Dendrobium catenatum | reverse complement strand
CAAGAGGGAGGGTGAATTGATATTTTTTTTAAAAAAATTTCTTTATGTAAAGAACTACAAAACTTAAAACCAAATCACCACAGAAATCAAAGTGTAAAAATAAATAAATGCGGAAGAAAAATAAAGAAAGATCCCACCGGATTTATAGTTGTTAGAACAATCCTTGACCTACGTCAACTCCTCGAAGGCACCCTCCGAGTATTGCACTAACTA
>NW_021399727.1:0-312 GCF_001605985.2 Dendrobium catenatum | reverse complement strand
CCTCCAAAATTTTTAAGAGTTTAAATTTATAGATGTCTCTAGAAAAATATTAATGACATTTTAAAACTATTTAAAGTGTGCCCTCACTACAAAAAAACTTTCTAGCTTCGCTAGTGAATTCATTCGCGTATGTGCAGATAGGCACTGAGGGCACAGTACATAACTATGTAACTGTGTCCTCATTAACTCTCTGTGAATACGTCTCCCACACCTAATAATCTCTCCATTCATTTGGAGAAATTATTAGGTGCAAATTACAGCACATTAGTCCATATGTGTAATCTTCGACATATTATATGCAACTTGATATGC
>NW_021399726.1:0-294 GCF_001605985.2 Dendrobium catenatum | reverse complement strand
ATCCTAAGAATTGATTTCCCAAATGACATTTTTTAATTAGATTTGTCCGACAACGATATCAAAATGATATTTGAATAAAAAAACTTTTACATATAAATTTAAAATCATCTCAGCTTTGATTTCAACACATTAATAATCAAATTGAACATCACAACGAGGGGAAGCCGTCAACATCATAATGATTCGATTTGAGTCCAAACGAATCTAAATAAAGCATTTGAAACATGTTTAAAATGTCTACGTGCAGTAATTAAACTATCAAAATGCCTCTAAATCTTATATGCTTATAGTCAA
>NW_021399725.1:0-235 GCF_001605985.2 Dendrobium catenatum | reverse complement strand
TAAAAGAAATAATTTTTATTTCGGTTCAACAAAATTTAAAAAGAGGGCTTAAAATTTTTTTAAACTACCAATTCACCCCCCCTCTTGGTAGCCTTTGGGACATTAACTTAGGCTTAACAACCTAATTACTAGACTCAACACGAACCACTATAAATTTCTATGTTCTTATTTCTTGCTTCTGCACTTTAAATTTCTGCATTTATTTTTCTTGTGGTGTGATTTTGGTTTATGAGAT
>NW_021399724.1:0-2136 GCF_001605985.2 Dendrobium catenatum | reverse complement strand
GTTACAAACCTATTTTCATGACCTGTGTTTTGATGATGACAAACATTATTGATTCTCTTGGACTACTTGTTTCTTCTAACTTTTTAGGAATCGAAGATCGGACGAACAGACGAAGCCAGTTCAGATTGCGTAGGTTTATGGTTGAGTCAGACTGTACTTTTGTTTTTTCACTTCTTGAGTCTACTTGTAATTTTCAAAGAGACTAATGCAAAGTAACCCTACACACATACACACTTGAGAGACTTAGAATTTCTATTTTTACTCATATCGGCCAGGACGATTTTTACATCGTTCTGGACGATCAGGCTTAAAACACAAAGTCTAAATAAGGATTCTTAATTAAGGTAACCGTCATTAACATATCGGCCTGGACGATACGTGTATGGTCCAGGACGATAAGCTCAAAACGGAAAGAAGTTGCCGCCATATACAATTAAGGTATAATGTATTTTTAAATTATCAACCAAGACGATCATTGATCGGCCTGGACGAAATTCTCGAATTATGCCTTAATTGATCAGGAAATCAAGGGAGTAATTAAGGATGATTGTTATGAGCATATCATCCTGGACGATCGCAGGATCGGCCAGGATGATCCAGTCAAAAACCTTAAGTTACTTCAGGATGATAAATATCGGGCAGCTCATATCCAGAGCGATGCTCTGGATGATTTTCCCCTGATTTGAACTGATCGGCCAGGACGATATTAATATCGCCCTCGACGATCAAGCCATTTTTCAAATCGTCCAGGAGTGCATCCAGGGCAACGCTCTGGCCGATCTTCTGAGATTTGTACTGATCGTCCAGGCCGAGGTCCATATCGGCTTGGACGATAAAGTCTGCAACTTGCAATTAATGAGCTCCTTTGAAGCTCCTCTATTTAAGAGCTCTTGTTTAACATTTTTGAAGACCTTTGTGTTAAGTGAGTTGCTATTTGCACGCTTTACATTTTTGCAACTTATATAATTTTGATGATTCTAAATATTATTGTTCAAATATATAGTTATCTCCTAACAATTTTAGAAGATTTGTATTTGCTCTTGTGTGTACTAACATTTCACGAAAATCAAACTCCAAACTGCGAAGACTTCAAATCAATTTCAGCATGAAATACTTTGTAAATTTGAAGCTTGTACTATTCTTTGAATCAAAATTGAAAGGGAGTGATTGTAATTTGAGTGAAAAAACACATACACACACACATAAGGAGATGATATATAATTTATACTGATCGTACGGGACGATATCCATTTGTATGGGATGATCAGACAGTTATCTCCTATTGAGCACATGGAACGAATAGGAACTAGCTTGAGAAATTTTTCTAAGTTCTATTCGTCCTGGACGAAATTAATTATCGTCCATGATGATCTGGTCTATGTAAAATTTTCATTCAGACGAAATTAATTATCGTACATGACGATTGGTCCTCTATAAAATTTTCGTCCAGACAAAATTAATTATTGTCCAGGACGATCTGGTCTCTGTAAAATTTTTATCCAGACGAAATTAATTATCATGCATGACGATTGGTTCTCAGTAAAATTTTCATCCAGATGAAATTAATTATCGTTCATGACGATTGGTCCTCTATAAAATTTTCATCCAGATGAATAAATTTTTGTCCAGACGATTAACCGACTTAGAACAGTTTTCAGCAGTTTCTAGAACCGGCATTGTAATAATCGTTCGTATAGGATGAATATTGTTCCTACGGGACGATCATCTGTACGAAGATATTTCGTACACATATATAAAATAGGGTCGTTTCAAATCGTTTAAGTAAAATCGTCCAGGATGATCCACGATCGTACGGGACGATCCACTGCGTACAAAATTAAAAACTTGCAATTTTTGGGCGGTTTTTCTTGTCTCTTGTATATATAGTCCAAATTAGACTGCCACCAAATCTTTTTATCATTTGATCTTCATGCCTTTTGAGAGAATAGTCAAGGAGAGAGTGTAAGAATGCATTCAAAGGAGGATTTCTACCACTGGAGCGTGAAGGCTTTACTTGGAGTTCAAAGGTAAGAATCTCTACTTGTAGATTGGGATTACTTTACTCTTTTCCTTCTTCCTTCTAGATTCTTATGAGAAGATCTATGAAGGAGATCCGGTTCTCTGCCGACACTTGGA
>NW_021399723.1:0-210 GCF_001605985.2 Dendrobium catenatum | reverse complement strand
CTTATTCAATCGATAACTTACTTGGTTCACTCATTGCTTATGAGCAAGGGGTGAACCAAAGAAATATTGATGCAGGTGAAAGGAAGAATGAGAAAACGGTGACACTTAAGGCGAACGATTCGGACACTAACGCTTTTGAGTCTGAAAGCGATCACGTTGCTTTAATCACGAGACAATTTAAGAGCTTTCTAAGGAAGAAGCACAAGAATC
>NW_021399722.1:0-216 GCF_001605985.2 Dendrobium catenatum | reverse complement strand
GAAGTCTGGGCCTCATGTGATGCTCTGGTGGAGCACACGACCTTTGATGATGATCTAGCGAAGGCAAGGGCCTCAGGTGAAGGTGTGGGCCTTTGGCGAAGGTGAGGGTCTTTGATAAAGGTGAGGGCCTCAGGTGGTGGTGCGGCGAAACTCCGGCGGTGGTCCGGCGAGGCTCCGGCGGTGGTCTGGCGGAGTTCCGACGGTGGTCCGGCTAGG
>NW_021399721.1:0-954 GCF_001605985.2 Dendrobium catenatum | reverse complement strand
GTCATGTAGGAAGCTCATCATATACATCACAAGCAAAACAGGGGAGAAATGTGATAAATACAAAAAAATCTATGAATGGTGCTAGAGGATTTGCATTCAATACAACTCACTCATGGATAACAATAGAAGGCCTGTAATGTGTACAACAATCATGTTCTCAAGCGATGATATAGAAGATATGCTACGTACAAATATGATGAACCTCCTATACATATACATGCTTATGTCATATGCAATATACAAGCAAGAATGCAAAAAGGGCCATATCAAATGAAGAAGAATTGCAGCAAACGTAAACATCTACAAGCTATAATAGGAGACTCGTTTGTGTATGACAGCCTACCTGTATAAGTGATGGTAACCCACAGCACAACGCCATGTCACCGGATCGGCAACATGCATTTAATCGGACATAAGGCATGTGCAAACTCTCAAATGAAGTCCTATACACTTCTTAATAACAACCCATCTACATGAAGCAACAAATAACTTATGATGTAGCATCACATCACTGAATCTGTAATACTCATACAAGTAGATAGAAGATGTATGGGCTTCTATATAGAGCACTATGCACACCAAAATGATGATCATTCGCACAACTGATCTGCTAAATGTTCCAAAAATGCCCCCACACATGCACTACAAGATGTATACATGCAAACACAAAAATGCACATGCAAGCATGTTAAGCTATATACATACAAACATGACATATAGGGATGTTGCACTGGTCTAACGAAAAATTTAATTTTTAACAAAATTCTTTATTGGCAATTAGATAGGGTCGATAAGGTTCAACAAATAATTACAAAAATGCCTTCCTTAATACCAGCATGAGCCACAACTAGCATGTTACAATACACATATGATGTCTGAGGATGTTACACAGGTCAATAAATGAACTCAAGTTCTAACCCGATCCTTCTATGCGACTAGATATGAGTCGACATA
>NW_021399720.1:0-315 GCF_001605985.2 Dendrobium catenatum | reverse complement strand
ACGACCTGCATTGGAAATTATGGATTATCCAGGGAAGTCTTTTCTAGCAGAGCAAAAACAACAATTTATGGATGAATGTTTCAAAAAATTTAATACAAAGTAAGTATGGTTGCGCTATGGTTGCGCTATGGTTTCGCTATGGTTTCGCTATAGTTTCGCTATAGTTGCGTTACGGTTGCGCTATGGTTGCCCTATGAGGTGACCGAAGCCATCTCTCCGTTCGGTCGCCAATAAAAATGCGACATCTGTTAGGCATTTTTTTAATTTAATATTAACGTTTTATGTCTTTTCAGAGTTAGCGACCCGACCCGATAG
>NW_021399719.1:0-230 GCF_001605985.2 Dendrobium catenatum | reverse complement strand
TTATATGCTTCCATTATGATGTTCGTAGTTGATAGGTCGGCATGTTAAGAGAGTCTAGTTAGATTTATTTCCTTCTCTGTTATACTCTAGTTTGTTTGTTAGAGAGTAAGCCAAACTGGGGTGTGACAGTGTCAAAACAAGTTGGGTTTTATTCTTGGTGAGTTTTAATTTCCTCTACTAGATGACAACTCATTAATATCTAGTAGAGTGTCTTAAGCTCGTAAATTGAA
>NW_021399718.1:0-275 GCF_001605985.2 Dendrobium catenatum | reverse complement strand
AGAAATTTGCTGTAAATTTTATAATAAATTAACAAAATATTGAGATATTTATAATTAAAATATAAATTCTATAAAATCTTTAACAAATCATTAAATATTTTCCATGTTACATATTAATTTCTTAAACTGATCATCTTTCTGCTGGTCTGTAGATACAATGAATGATTCCATCATTCACAGTAATTATAAGGTTTCATTTTTGACAAGACATTGAAGAAAAGAAGAATTCGTAGAAAAAAAAACTAATGTCTCTCGCGCTCCCGGGAATGGGCTAG
>NW_021399717.1:0-290 GCF_001605985.2 Dendrobium catenatum | reverse complement strand
GTTCAACCAGGCTCCACTTGTCTTTCAGTATCAATAGTCAGATAGTCACATTCATATGCATATCAATTCAAATCATCAATTTCAGAAAGTCGGAAATCATACGAAAATCCAGCGCCATAACGACAGTATACGGAATTTACACAAAAATTCCTAAAATCACAATTTTACTAAATTACCACAAAACGTTCACAACAATATTATAAGACTTCTATTCTACTGAAGCGACATCAATCAACAACCCGATAATTATCTTTTCGATCAAAATCGCGTAGAACCCAAAATAACCGGTA
>NW_021399716.1:0-224 GCF_001605985.2 Dendrobium catenatum | reverse complement strand
GTCCCAAAGCCCCCACCTGAGCCCTTATTCCCCTTCCAAATTCCACGGTCAAGCCCCCACCCAAGACCACCCACCGCCGG
The DNA here is from genome assembly GCF_001605985.2 of Dendrobium catenatum. Classification (NCBI taxonomy): domain Eukaryota; kingdom Viridiplantae; phylum Streptophyta; class Magnoliopsida; order Asparagales; family Orchidaceae; genus Dendrobium; species Dendrobium catenatum. The sequence continues at coordinate 144 of NW_021399716.1, read as the reverse complement.
CCCTAGCTCCCCTTCTTCATTGTTTTCCCTACCTAAATTGTATTGACATCAGTTTGGACAGATTTTGAAATTCAAATTCAAAACAATTTGAATTTTAAAACTTTCCTAAATTACCAATTCTATTTTAGGAAAGTTCTTAAATTA
>NW_021399715.1:0-1411 GCF_001605985.2 Dendrobium catenatum | reverse complement strand
ATTAGTCAATAAAATTATTATCTTAAAAAAAAAAAAAGTTAAAAATTTAATGAAGGCTTTTGATCTTGGTTATACAAAGATACACACATGGTCTAATGATTACACATTATTCTAGGAAGATAAGTCTAATCAAAAGGCATGTGAAGCCTCTAGAGCATAAAGATGGGCATTTTATCAAAAGAAAAATATTGCACAAAAAGAAGATCAAATGAAGCCCACTAAAATTGTTCGATATTTTTCTTTTATTCCAAGACTTCATATATTATTTAAAATAAAAAATTCTACATGAGAGATGATTTGACATGCTAAGAAACAAAATAGATAAGGTATATACAGCAACACCCAGCTGATTCATATGACTGAAATTTGCGGTTGATTTCAACATATTACAGGAAAACGACATTTTCATACGACCATTTTCCACCGAAAAATGACTAAAATCCACCAGTAATTGATATTTTCAATGGATTTTTGACGAAAAATTTTTCGCATGAAATAATCTTATGGAAATATTTCCTGCAAAAATTGCAGCCATAACAAATAAAAAATTTTATTCAAATTCTGCCCGATCGAGGCCAGCCCACCTCGCCAACCCGCCTGCAGGACACCTGCTACCAGAGCCAGCTCCAGCCCACCCTGCCACCTGCAATGCTACCCGCACGCCGCTAGCCCACCAGCTCGGCCGCAGCCGCTTCTCGTGCCTCTTTCTTGCCAATTTCTTATAATAAAAACCTTTAGAATTGCAGCACTTTTAACCGCTGTAACATATTCACAATGATCTTTATCGCCGCTATATTAGCATTCGTATAGAATTGCAACGGTTGAAACCGTTTTAAAAATAATAGCTGTCCAAACATGGAGCGCTAGGAAATTTGCTTCCAACAATAATAAATACATCGGATTTAAAGCGATTCTTAAACTGCTCCAACAAATTTAGTAGGAGCTTAAACAACTATAATAGATAAAAAGAAAAGGGTAATTTAGCAGTGGTAAGTGGTGATTTATTTTAAAAGTTTAATCAAGTACTATGTTCGTTCGTGGACCATACGATTGAGAATTGCATATAAAGATTTTTCAGTGGTAATACTCACAAAATTGGCTTGAGGCAGCTTAATAGTGAGTCTTATAACCTTGCCCTATAATCAAGACAACCCAAAATATTTTCTCATTAAAATTTGGAATGAAAATTTTATTTTCACTTTGTAGCCTATATGTGAAATTCCTTTTTTTTTTTTTAAGAGAGTGTAGTGCAAATAAAAATGTATTAATAGTTCTATATATATTTATGTGAAGGTGCATTTTTCATTATTTTAACAGCATGTTTTGTGCTCGATTATTACCAAGCTTCTTGAATACGTAAAAAGAAGCATGCAGGCAATCGAATTTACGAGGACGTAAACAATAATTTAAC
>NW_021399714.1:0-371 GCF_001605985.2 Dendrobium catenatum | reverse complement strand
TCGTGGATCATCCTGGACGATTTTACTTAAACGATCTAAAACGACCCTATTTCAATATGTGTACGAAATGTCTTCGTACAGATGATCGTCCTGTCCGAACTAGGTTCGTCCAGTACGAACGGTTATTACAAGGTCGGTTCTAGAAATTGCTGAAAACTGTTCTAAGTCGGTTTATCGTTTGGACGAAAGTTTATTCTTCGTGACGAAATTTTTTTAGAGGACCGATCGTCCTGGACGATACTTTATTTTGTCTGGACAAAAATTTTCCAGAGGACCAATCGCCACGGACGATAATTTAATTTCGTCTGGACGAAAATTTTCCGGAGACCCGATTGTCCTGGACGATATTTAATTTCGTCTGGACGAAATAT
>NW_021399713.1:0-378 GCF_001605985.2 Dendrobium catenatum | reverse complement strand
GTCAACTCCAACTGTAGCAGCGGGAATGCCTTCATCAACTGATCTTTCTCTTTCATCAAGAGCTTCTACTTCCTTGTACATTGTGTGCATAAACTTGTACATAGTGTGTATAAACCTTTACATATCATGTACAAACATGTACATATTATGTAAAATGCTTGTATATAGCGTGTATAAACTTATATAATTAATATATAATGCTTATACGTAGCATGTATAAACTTATACATTGTGTGTATAATATTTATACATACCATGTATATAGTGTGTAAAATGCTTATATAAGTGTGTATAAACTTAAACATAGTATGTAAAATTCTTATTTGTAGTTTGTAAAATATTTATACATATCATGTATAAATTTGTACATAGTGTGTA
>NW_021399712.1:0-275 GCF_001605985.2 Dendrobium catenatum | reverse complement strand
GCATCTTTTTTGGGAGGGTGTGTACGCGAATCATATTATTGAGGCGATGGGCAGAATTACAGACAGCCTACAAAATAGACAACCTTTGATGTTGAGGCAATTGTATTCATCCCAATAGCAAAATACATATCATCGAATGATCTGAAGGAAGACCCCGGGCAACGGGGAGACCAGACCGCCCCACTCAAGAAGTCCGGGCAAAGCGGCCCCCCGCGCAAGAAATCTAGAAAATGGCGCGCGAAAGGCGCCGACTCAGAACAGGAGAACCGAAAAAA
>NW_021399711.1:0-384 GCF_001605985.2 Dendrobium catenatum | reverse complement strand
GTGTAATTTTAGACACACTTGCACAATATATGAAATCCATTGTTATTATATTTTTATTAATTTATGATATGATTACTTTAACATTTTCATTTCTTCACAATCATCTTTGCCTATTGGTGACTCTTTATCATCTAATACTCAAATCTATATGATATAGTTGGGATAATTGTAGTTATGTAGCATTTTGTTTAAGTTTTTTCTAAGAATCTATTATAACTCAATACAAATTAGGCTATGTTTACATAACTTAAACTTTTTTTAAACTCTTGAAGTTATTTTCTAATTTATAGTGCATAAACTAGGGTCACAATCTACCATGGGAGTTGAGATAGTTATTGACGTTGATTGACGTAGCATGTATAATCTTTAGAGGTTGGTCTTTGT
>NW_021399710.1:0-234 GCF_001605985.2 Dendrobium catenatum | reverse complement strand
TAGAAACATTCTGGATGGTGGTCGGAGGCCTGCTGGATAGCAATCACAGCAAAATTCCTGTTGTGGTCTCGTTGTTCAGCAGCTAGGATTGTCTGATCAGCCACTATGAAAGCCTGGACAACAGTTTGGCCCTTAAGGGGTTCTGGACGGCAACACATAATGCCTGTACAAACCTTGGACAGCTGTTATCAGGTGCTGTAAGTGTTTGGACAGCAATTCTAGGTCTCCAATAGT
>NW_021399709.1:0-227 GCF_001605985.2 Dendrobium catenatum | reverse complement strand
AATCAAATGACATATTTTTAAATAAAGGAGGTCTGGTTATTGAATAACCTTCCGCAATAGTACGATTAGCAATGGATCGAAATTTAAAAGCTTTTAAAAACTTATTTTATGAAAACTTGCTCTTATACCACTTGAAAGTTCGTTAGGGATGTTAAGCCCTTATGAACTTAGTCCCAAGCTAACCAAGAGAGGGGTGAATTGGTATTTTAAAAATTTCTTTTCACAAA
>NW_021399708.1:0-1381 GCF_001605985.2 Dendrobium catenatum | reverse complement strand
ATTAAGCGTGCAAACTCCTTAATTTACTCATCCTTGCTTGTACGTTTCACATCACGTCTCCTATCAAATTCCTCATAAACTAAGTACCTAAATATAATGTCATCAACAAATCGAACCAAGAAAGAACCATTTCCAAAGCAGTTAAATAGCAAAAATCCATGAAGTTGTGGATTACCTTGGGAAAATTTATTCCATAAGTTATATGAAACTTTGAAGAAGGTAAAGCAATAATGAAAGAATCACCCCTGTAAACATATTTTGGATCGCAAATAACAGGTGCCATTTTCTCCATGGTATTACCACTAAAATCAGTTGCTTCACACATGCCAGCATGTCCTATTGCCTCCACCCAATGCTTGGCTGATCCATCTAAAATAGGAACCTATGAAAAAAAACCACGTGGTTACATTTACATGATAGCTTCAAAATAATCCAACATAAATGTAAAGCATTGTGACCCCAATAGGTATGATGGTGTGCATAATGCCGTCAAAAATAGCATCTATAGCACAGGAGATGTCACCTCAAACATTATACCATATCTAGGTGACAAGACCAAAAGATCAACATGATTTCCATGTAAATAGATTGTTTACACCTCATTACTAGGAAATCTAAAGTTATGCTTAACTGATTACCCCATAATAGGAGGGAGACTGAGATAGAGGGTGGTTGAAAGCCCAATATTGCAAGTTTCAATAACAAAGAAGTTAAAAAAAATTACATTGAAGTTAAAGATTTAGTCTAAATTATTCTAATAAAAGTTTAAAAATATTAAGAAAATAAGGAAATAAAAGTCAAAAACAGATAGGTGCCTTGTTAACCAAATTATGTAAAATACTTTATTCACTTTGAACGATAATTTAAAAGTCGCTAAAATCTTAAGGTCTACAAAAAATCTAAAAAACTGATATATATAATTTTGCAGTAAATGCAATCACACCACAAAAAAAGTAACTATTATTGATCAAACTCAAAAAGTCTCAATCATATACAAACCAATCACAAAATGATTTAAACAGTAAAACAACAAAAGAAATCATCAACTGGAACTTCCAGGACTCATGAAGGAAAAGGAGAATCTTCTACATGAGATTGTCATTAAAGCTTCCCAAGCACTCAAAGAACCTACTTCCAATTGCATAAATAAGAATCAAAAGAAGACATAATTTTATTCCACCATTTAATACCTTATTAATTGTTTACATGCTTCATAGGTCCTACTTACCACCCAAAAAAGATCCAGAAGTAATTTCTCTTTATCCTCCATGATCTAACCTAATACTATAAGTTTCAACAACAACAACAACGACATCAAGCCTTTGTCCCACTATGTGGGGTCAACTACATGAATCCTTTTTCTCCATTGTGTCCGGTTAAA